>NW_007249632.1:332957-418097 GCF_000164805.1 Carlito syrichta
AAAAAAAAAAAAAAAAAAAATCAACAAATAAAAAGCTGGTTCTATGAAAGGATAAACAAGATTGCTGGACCCCTAGCCAGAATGACTAAAAAAAAAAAAAAAGAGAGAGGAAAAAAAAGCTCAAATAAACACAGTCAGAAATGCAAAAGATCAAGTCTAAAATAATCCCCCAAAATACAAGCAATTATCAAAGATTACTGTGCATACCTGTATGGAAACAAACTCGATAACATAAATGAAATGGAGGACTTTCTGACATCACACAATCTCCAAAGGTTGAAACAAACAAAAAAACAAACAAAAATTGAGATCCTAAATAGACTAATAACAACCCAAAATTGACTCTGTCATAAGAAAACTACCTACAAAAAATAAAAAGCCCTGAATCAGATGGATTTCCAGTAGAATTCTACAAAACATACAAGGGGGAGTCAATACCAATTCTATTAAAAGTATTCCAGGTAATTGAGAAAGAATCCTCCCCATATCATTTTATGAAGCTCACATCACTCTAATGCCCAAACTGGGTGAAGATCCAACTAAGAAAAAAGAACTACAGCCAACATCTCTGATGAACATAGATGCAAAAGTACTCAACAAGATTCTACCAAATTGGATCCAACAACACATCTCAAAAACCATTCACCATGACCAAGTAGACTTTATCCCCAGGATGCAGAGTTGGTTCAACATCTGCAAGACCATAAATGTAATTAAATATATCAACAGATGTAAAAACAAGAACCACATGATTATATCATTAGATGCAGAAAAAACTTTTGATAAAATTCAGCATCCCTTCTTGATAAAAACCCTTGAACACCTAGGCACTGATGGAGCTTACCTCAAAATGGTAAGAGCCATCTATGATAAACCCACCACCAACATATTTGCAAAATGGACAGAAACTGGAAGCATTTCCCCTGAAAACTGGAACAAAACAAGTCTGCCCACTCTTACCCCTCCTGTTCAACATAGTGTTGGAAATCCTAGCTAGAGCAATCAGACAAGAGAAGAAAATCAGGGGTATCCAAATAGAAAATAAGAAGTCAAGTTATACCTCTTTGCTGCTGATATGATCCTGTGCCTCAAAAATCTAAGAGAATCTGTCAGAAACCTCCTGGCTCTGATAAAGGAACTGGGCAAAGTCTCAGTGTACAAAATAAATGTGCAAAAGCCAGTCTCATTCTTTTTTATTTTTATTTTTGGTTTTCTTTTTATTCTTATTTTTAACTTTTAATTTTTTTATTTTAAAGATGTGGGGTACAATTTAGGGTTAGGTATACAAATGATCATTATACAGCTAACCTTGTTGATGAGGTGTGTCTCCCTTCTCCAGGCAGATTCACACTACTGCCAATCCCGCTTCCCCAACCCCCTCCCGGCAGTTACCTGCTACTGCCAATCCTTTTCTTATAGCATTACGATAACTGTTTAGGATCTGCTCATGAGTGAGAACATGTGATACTCAGTTCTATGTTTCTGTGAAAGATTATTTAGTATTATGGACTCTAAGTTCATCCAGGTTGCTGTGAAGTTCATGATTTTGTTCTTTATGGCTGCATAATATTCCATTGTGTGTATGTACCACATTTTTTTTATCCAGTTCTCTTTTGATGGGCAGTATGGTTGGTTCCGTGTTCTTGCTACTGTGAACAATGCTGTGATAAACATACGTGTGCAGGTATCTTTTTTATAGAGTGATTTGAGTTCTTCTGGGTATATTCCCAGTAGGGGATTGCAGGGTCATATGGAAGGACGATTTTTAGATCTTTCAGGAGTTGCCACACTATTTACAACAGAGGTTGTACTAGTTTACATTCCCCAACTGTGTAGAAGTATTCCCTTTTTGTCGCATCCTCTCCAGCATCTGTTGTTTTTTGAGTTATTGATGATAGCCATCCTAAATGGATTTAGGTGGTATCTCAGTGTAGTTTTTTTGTTTGTTTGTTTGTTTTTGAGTTGGAGTCTCACTCTGTCACCCAGACTGGAATGCAGTGGCCGCTCCCGGCCACCGCAGCCTCAACCTGCTGGGCTCCAGCGATCCTTCCACCTCAGCCTTCTGAGTAGCCAGAATTACAGGCATGCGCTACCACGCCCGGCTGATTTTTTGATTTATTGTAGAGATGAGGTCTCGCTGCCCAGGCGGGTCTCGAACCCTCGGGCTCAGGCAATCCACTCACCTCAGCCTCCCAAAGGCGCGGGATTACAGGCTGAGCCACCGAGCCTGGCTTCAGTGTAGTTTTAATTTGCATTTCTTTGATGACTAGTGAGGATAAGCGTTTTTTCATGTATCTGTTTGCTGCTCATATGTCTTCTTTTGAGAACTGTCTATTCATATCTTTTGCCATCTTTGTAAGAGAGCTGTTTGTTTTTATCTTTTTGTCACATTTGAGTTCCTTGTAGATCCTAGATGTTAGGTCTTTGTCAGACATACAGTTGGCAAATATTTTTTCCCAGTTTGTAGGCTGTCTCCCTGCTCTCTTGATGGTTTCTTTGGCTTTGCAGAAGCTTGTAACTTTGATAAGGTCCCTGTTGCCTATCTTATCTCTTATGGCATGGGCTCTTGTGGTTTTGATCAGGAATTGTTTGCCAGTTCCAATTTCCATAAGCGTGTCTCTGGTATTTTCTAAGGTTCTTATAGTTTGAGGTTTTATGTTTAGGTCTTTGATCCATTTAGAGTTGATTTTTGTGTATGGTAGTAGGTAGGGAACTTGTTTTAATCTTCTGCATGTGGTCAGCGAATTTTCCCAGCAACATTTACTGAATAGGTTCTCCTCTCCCCAGTGGTTCATGGTGGAGGCTTTGTCGAAGATGAGTTGGTTGAGAAAATGAGGATTTGCTTCTGGAATCTCTATACAGTCCCATTGGTCTATATGCCTGTTCTTGTACCAATACCAGGCTGTTTTAATTATTGTATCTTTATAATAAAGTTTAAAGTCTAGGAGTGTGATACCTCCTACTTTATTTTTTTTCTGAGGATTGTTTTGGTGATTCATAGTCATTTATGTTTCCATATGAATTTCTGTATTGTCATTTCCAGGTCTGAGATGAATGCTGCTGGTAATTTAATGGGTATTGCATTAAATCTGTAGATTGCCTTGGGTAGGATGCACACCTTATTCTTCCAATCCGTGAACATGGAATATTTTTCCATTTGTTTGGGTCATCTTTGATTTCTTTGAGCAGTGTTTTGTAGTTTTCATTGTAAAGGTCTTTCACATCTCTGATTAGGAAATGCCAAGGTATTTGATTTATTTTGTGGCTATTGTGAATGGGATTACACTTTTTATTTGGGTTTCTATTTGTTTATTGTTGGTGTATAGAAATGCAACTGTCTTTTGCACATTGATTTTATACCCTGAGACTTTGCTAAAGTCCTTTATCAGTGCCCGGTTTTTGACAGATTCTCTTGGGTTTTTGATGTGTAGAATCATGTAGTCTGCAAAGAGGGATACGCTGACTTTCTCTTTTTTTATTTGGATAGCCCTGATGTCCTTCTCTTGTCTGACTGCTCTAACTAGGACCTCCAAAACTATATTGAAAAGGAGAGGTGAGAGTGGGCATCCTTGTCCTGTTCCAGTTTTCAGGGAAATGGTTCCAATTTCTGTCTGTTTAGCAGTATGCTGGCTATGGGTTTCTCATATATGGCTTTTACTATTTTGAGGTATGTTCCATCTATGCCTAGAAGAGGTGCTGGATTTTATCAAAAGTTTTTTCAGTGTCTAATAACATAATCATGTGGTTTTTGTTTTTACATCTTTTGATGTATTTAATTATGTTTATGGTCTTATGAATGTTGAACCAGCCCTGCATCCCGGTTATGAAGCCTACTTGGTTGTGGTGGATGATTTTTGAGATGTGTTGTTGAATCCGATTTGCTAGGATCTTGTTGAGAATTTTAGCATCTATGTTCATCATGGATATTGACCTTTAGTTCTCTTTCTTTGTTGTTGGATCTTTACCTTGTTTGGGTAACAATGTGATGTTAGCTTCATAAAATTATTTGCAGAGAGTACCATCTTTATTATTGCCTGGAATACTTTCAGTAGGATAGGTAACAATTCCTCCTTGTATGTTTTGTAGAATTCTGCTGGAAAGTCATCTAGTCCAGGGCTTTTTTTTTTTTCCCCCACTTTTTTTGTAGGTAGTTTTCTTGTGACATAGTCAATTTCCTGGATTGTTATTGGTCTATTTAGGATCTTAATTTCTTCTTGTTTCAACTTGGGGAGGTTGTGTGATATCAGAAAGTCCTCCATTTCCATAGGTTCTCAAGTTTGTTTCCATATAAGTGTACACAGTAGTCTTTGATAATCTTTTGTATTTCTTTGGAGTCATTTGTCACTTGATTGTTTGTGTTTCTGATTGTGTTTATTTGGGCATTTTCTCTCTTTGTCTTGGTTACTAGCTCGAGGACATCAATCTTGTTTATCCTTTCAAAGAACCAGCTTTTCGTTTCATTGATTTTTTTTGTATTATCTTTTTGTCTTCTTTGTCCTGAATTTGGGGTTTTATTTTGGTGATCTGGATTCTTCTGCTGAATTTAGGGTTTTGGTGGTCTTGCTTTTCCATCTCCATTAGGTGATTTGTTAGGCTGTTAACTTGTGATCTTTCCATTTTCTTCATGTGTATTTGTAGAGATTTTAATTCCCCTGTTAGTACTGTTTTCATGGCATCCCAGATGTTTTGGTAAGATGTTTCTTCATTTTCATTTGTTTCCAGGTATCTTTTAATCTATGTTTTGATTTCCATGTTGACCCATCATGCTTAGCATCATGCTGTTTAGTGTCTATGCCTTTGTGGGTTTTGGGGGAACTTTGTTTGTGTTGATATTTATTTTTATTCCACTGGTCTGAGAAGGTGCATGGCAGGATTTCAATCTTGTGAAATTTGTTTATACTTGATTTATGACCAAGGATGTGGTCGATCTTAGAGTATGTTTCATGTGGTGATGAGTAGAATGTGTATTTCGTGGTTGTTGGGTAGAGTGTTTTGTAGATATCAATTAAGTTCATTTGGTCAAGCATCATGTTGAGGTTCTGGATCTCCTTGTTGATTTTTTGTCTTGATGATTTGTCTAGGGTCGTGAGTGGGTTATTTAAGTCCCCAGCTATAATCGTGGTAGAATCAAAATCTTTTTAAGTTTACCTAGAAGTTGCTTTATGAAAGTTGGTGCCCCTATGTTGGGTGTATATATGTTTAGGATGGATATTTCTTGTTGATGGATTGAACTTTTTATCATTATGTAGTGGCCTTCTGTATCTTTTAAATTTTTGATAGCTTAAAGGGCATTTTGTCTGATATTAAGATTGTGACACCTGCTTTCTTTTGTGTTCCATTTGCCTGAAATTTTGTTTCCCATCCTCTTACTTTGAGTCTGAGAGTGCTTTCTGGTGAGATGAGTCTCTTGGACACAATATATTGTTACTTCATGATATTTTATCCATTTTCCATTTGATGTATTTTCAGTGGTGCATTTAGTCAATTCACATTCAGGCTAATTATTGAGATGTGAGAATTTATCCCTCTCATGTGGTTTCTATAGTTTGTTGTTGTTGCTGCTGTTCATTTTCTTTCTTTTGATTTTTTAATTGATTCATGTGTGTTTTAGTCTTTTTCCTGCATTCTTGTGAAGGGTGATGTCATTCTTTTTTTTCCTTTCTTCTGTGTTTAATACTTTCTTAAGTGTTTCTTGTAGAGCTGGTTTGGAGGCAGCATAAGCTCTTAGGGATTGAATGCTCGGGAATGATTTTAATTCTTCATCACTGATGAAGCTTAGCTAGCTGGGAAGGTAATTCTTGGTCAAAGTTGTTTGTCTTTGAGAGCTTTAAAGATTGGGCTCTAAGCTCTCCTCACCTGAAGTGTTTCTGTGGATAAGGCTGCTGCTATTCTAACTAGGCTTTCCCTTCAGGTAGTCTGATCTTTTTCTTTTGCTGCCTTTAAGAGTTTTTCTTTTATACCTGCTTTGTGTAGATGAATTACTATGTGACTAGGAGTTGGTCTACTTATTTGTTGTCTTGAAGGGCTTCTCTGAATCTCTTGTGTTTGAATGGTGCATCACTGATGAGATAAGGGAAGTTTTCTTGGATAATTTTATGAAATATTTGTTCCAGAGTGGTCTCTGTCTGCCTCAGGAAGTCCAATTAATCTTAGGTTCAGCATCTTGATATAATTGCTCATATCATGAAGGTTTTGCTCTGTCTTTTTAAGCTTCTTTTCTATGTTTTTGACAGTTTAGGTTAGTTCCATATTTGTTCCTCAAGCTCTGAGATTCTTCTGCTTGGCTATTTATGCATTCCATGCTGATCAGCTTGTTATTTATTTCATTCTGTATTCTTTATTGCTGTTATCTCAACTATCAACTCCTTCAATCTTTCTTCTTGTCTCCCCTTGATTCTATTTATTTTCTTTATTAATGTCTTGATATCTGGGTTTGTGATTTGAGACTAGTCGTTCTGCAGGCTCTTCATCGTTTGCATTTTGAAGTCTGTATTCACAGTGACTGACCTTCCAGATGTCTGTGTGAGACCTATATTCTTCTTTTGGCTTTTCTTCATTTGTGTAGATTTTCCTCCCTCCTTTTTTTTTCTCTCTCTCTTCTTTAATTCTGATGTTCAGGGATGGGGGTAGCTTTTACTTCTGTTTGCTCAATCTCCTCTTCTTCCTCTGGATCCTCTGTTGAATTGTGAAGGTGGACTGTGGGTTGGGGGGGTGTAATTTTTTCAGTTTTGAAGTTTAATTGAAGGGGGAGCTGTGATTCAAAAACTATCTGCAGATCCCAGTATCTGCTCACAGGTGTGTGGGCCCTCTGGAACCTGCTTCCTACTGCCTTACAATCTGTCCATACAGTGGGGATTAAGTTTGCCCCCTGAAAGCAAAATGAGGTAAGAAAAAGGAAAAGAATGGAAAAAGGAAGGAGGGGGATGAGAGTAAGTTGGAGAGAGAGAAGAATAAGAGGGAAAACAGACAGGCATACCAACTAACAAATGAAAAGAGAAACAAAGAAAAGATTTAAAAAACTAAAATATACAATCATACAAATACAGAAACTGACAACCCCCCCACTGATGTACTCTCCCTCAAAAATACCAGTACACAAACAGAAAGTCTAAAATAAGCAATAAAATAACAGAAACAAAGCAAGTATGAAAACCAGAAAGAATGAGAGAGAAAAAACTAAAGCAAAAAACAAACAAACAAAAACGAGCAAATAGACAAACAAAAACAAAACATGTTTGGAGGTTATTCCTGTAAGTCCAACTTCCTTTCAGCTCTACTCTCCAGCCCTTCCCCTCTGCTCTCAGCACAGGCTGATAGGGTTGCTCTCAGTGTGGATCAGATGCCCCAGGCCTATTGTAGGAGGAGGGTAGATCAGATCTGAACTCACCCAGCTTGCTGCCTGTCAAGTCTCCCACTCAGATCTGAAGTGCCTGTCTTATCCAGCAAGAAGGAGAGGATTCTGTCTCTCTCAGTTTGGTGAGATTACTTCTAGGTCCCAAGTTGGAGGCAGGGTGGAAATGAATGGGGCAATGCAGGTCTCTGCCTGGGCCAGGGACAGAGATAATGACTCCAGTTGGCATTTCCTCACTGGTGTTGGGGCTCCTCTTCAGTTCTCCCTGATCTCTCTCCACAGATCTGGTGCTCCACCTGCTTTACTGTCACAGGTGATGGTGTGGACTGGGTACCAGGTGATGAAAATCAGCTGTATTCAGTAGGCTTTTCTCAGGAGAGTCCCAAAAGCAGCAGAGGATCCTGCACATTGGTGGCTTTCATCTCAGGGTAGTGAGGGGTTGCAGTCACCTCTGGAAGAGAGCCCTGGGTACATGATGTATTATCTTTTTGATGTGTTGTTGGAGTCAGTGTGCTAATGTTTTATGAAGGATTTTCGCATCTGTGTTCATGAAGGATTTGGGCCTGTAGTTTTTTTTTTTTATGTCCTTGTCCAGTTTTGGTATCAAGATAATGTTTTGCCTTGTAGAGTGAGTTGGGATGAATTCCCTCATCTTCAATTTATGGAATAGGTTGAGAATAATTGGTGTTAGTTCTTCTTTATAAGTTTTGTGGAATTCAGCAGTAAAGCCATCCAGTCCTGGGCTGTTCTTTGTTGGAAGGCTACTTATTACTGATTCAGTCTTGTTATTTGTTTTTGGTCTATTCAGTGTTTGTATTTCTTCCTGGTTCAATCTTAGTAGTTGCATTTGTCCAAGAATTTATTCATTACTTCTAGGTTTTCCAATTTCCCAATATAGTTGTTCATAATAATCTTTGATGGTCTATCATGTTTCTATAGTATCAGTTTCAATGTCGTCTTTTCTATTTGTGATTTATTTTTATTTTATTATTTTTTTTTGAGTTGGAGTCTCACTCTGTCACCCAGACTGGAGTGTAGTGGCCGCTCCCGGCCACCACAGCCTCGACCTGCTGGGTTCCGGCGATCCTTCTGCCTCAGCCTTCCAAGTAGCTGGAATTACAGGCATGCACTACCACACCCGGCTGATTTTTTGATTTATTGTAGAGATGAGGTCTCGCTGCCCAGGCGGGCCTCGAACCCGCAGGCTCAGGCAATCCACTCACCTCAGCCTCCCAAAGGTGCGGGATTACAGGCTGAGCCACCGAGCCCGGCTTGTGATTTTATTTATTTGGGCCTTTTTCCCTTGATTATTCTAGCTACTGGTTTATCAATTTTGCTTACTTTTTCAAAAAGCCAACTTTTAATTTTACTGATGCTTTGTGTTTTTAGTTCCTAATTTGTTTAGTTCTGACCTGATCTTTATTATTTATTTTCTTCTATTAATTTTGGATTTGGCTTGTTCCCACTTTTCTATTTCCTCTAGGCATATCATTAGTTTATCTGAAATCTCTCTACTTTTAAAATTTAGATATATATTGCTATAAAATGCCCAGCACTGTTTTTTCAGTATCCCATAAGTTTTGGTATGTAGTGTTTCTATTTTAATTTGTTTCAAGAAATGTTTTAAAATTTTATTCTGAATTTTTTCATTGCAGTTTCCAAAGTTTCTCCTGTTGTTGAATTTTTAGTTTTATTCCATTTTGGTCTGAAAAGATACTTGATATTATTTCAGTTTTAAAAAAATGTGTTGAAACCTGTTTTGTGACCTAATGTACGGTTTCTCCTAGAGTATGTCCCATGTGCTGATGAGACAAATGCGTATTATGCAGGTGTTGGATAAAATGCTCTGTAAATGTCTGTTAGATTCTTTTTTGTTTAATGTTCAGTTTAAATATATATATATTTTTTTCTGGATGTTCTGTCCAATGCTGAGAGTGGTGTACTGAAGTCTCTAACTATTATTGTACTGGAGTCTATCTGTCCCTTTAAATCTAATATTTGCTTTCTAAATGTGGGTGTTCTGGTCTTGGGTATATATATATTTGGGATTGTTATATCCTCTTGCTGAACTGATCCCTTTATTTCATATAGTGACCTTCTTTGTCTCTTTGTATAGTTTTTGAATTGGAATCTCTGTTGTCTGATATAAGTATAGCTATAGCTGCTCACTTTTGGTTAGCGTTTGCATGAAATATCTTTCCTTCACTTTGTTTGTATATGTTTTTACAGGTGAAATGAGTTTCTTGTAGTCAGCATATAGTTGAATTGTGTGTTTTTATCCATTCAGCCAGTCTATATGTATGTTTTAAGTGGGCATTTAATTTCAAGGTTAATACTGATAGGTAAGGACTTATTTCTATGATTTTGTTCATTGTTTTCTGGTTGTTTTGTACATCTTTTTTTCCTTTCTTCCTCTTCTTTGCAAATGTTAGTTTTCTGTAGTGGTGATGGGAATGGGGAGGTCAGGTGGCCTGATCCTTGGACACCAATAGGGGCAACAGTAGGCCAGGCATGCCAGTTCTTGGGCCTCTGAACAGTATACATGGGCACTGGTGATAGTGGGTCCTGGAAGACTGATCTTTGGGCCTTCAGGTGGTTTGCTCAGGTGCTGGCAATTACATCAGTGGAAGTGGGGAGTCCTCAGGCCCCTGGGGAGCAAGTTGTGGCTTTGGTGATGACAGTAGTAGTTGTAGGCTAACCCTTAAACTCCAAAGCAGTAGGCGCAGCCACCAGCAGTGGCAGAAACTGGGAGGGCCCGTCACCAAGCCCCAGGTGGTATGTGCAGGTGGGTGCGATGGCAGTGGTGGCAGCTGGCTGGACCTGTCCACAGACCTCTGGAAGGCATGTGCAGGTGCCAACAGGAGCACATTAATTCTTAGGCCCCTGGATGGGGCATGTTAATTCCTAGGCCTCTGGATGATGTATAACTATTGGTGGTTGCAGGTAAATCTTCAGGCCTGCAGATAACATGCCTGGCAGGAGTAGGGTGGGCGTGTCCTCAGGTCTCCTTGTGGTCCATATGAGTGAAAGCTGTAGGAGGAGTTTGGGGTGAGGGAGCAGTCAAATTCTCACACCTCCAGATGATACCCTGGGTCACCAGTGGTGGTGGCAATGCTTGGAATGGGTCTGTCCTCAGATTCCGGGGCGACATGCACGGGTACCTGCAGGGCAGGCTAATCCCCAGGCTTCCAGATGGTGTACTAAGGTGCCAGTAGCGGTGGCAATAAGTGGGGTGAGCCTGTTCTTGCGGCCCTAAATTGCAGGTACCAGTAGCTGTGGGTATGGCAGGCCTATTGTCAAGCCCTTGTTGGTGCATGTGAGCCATTCTTATTTTTATTTTCTCTGTATGTGACATGTCTATTTGCTCTGTGTGCTTTTATGATTCTTATTTTATCACTATGTTGAGAAGTTTGATTCCTATCTCTCAGAGATCACTGCCCTTCATTGCCTACTACACAGTTTCTTGCAAACCATTGTGTTATATACAATATGGAAATATTTAGAAACTTGATTTTATCTTTTAATGTATGCTGTCAAACTTAGTATTAGGATAGCATCCACTTCTTCTTTGTTGTTATTTTTCACTACTTCTGTTTCAGAAAGACCATGACTTTGTTTTTCTTTTTTCTTTTTTTTTGAGTTGGAGTCTCACTCTGTCGCCCAGACTGGAGTGCAGTGGCCACTCCCGGCCACCGCAGCCTCGACCTGCTGGGCTCCGGCGATCCTTCCACCTTAGCCTTCCAAGTAGCCGGAATTACAGGCATGCACTACCACGCCCGGCTGATTTTTTGATTTATTGTAGAGATGAGGTTTCGCTGCCCAGGCGGGTCTCGAACCCGCGGGCTCAGGCAATCCACTCACCTCAGCCTCCCAAAGGCGTGGGATTACAGACTGAGCCACCGAGCCCAGCGACTTTGTTTTTCAATACATCAAATAAGATTCATGTCTCTGTTACTGATCTATAATCCTATTTATCTATAATGAGAAACCTGACATTTAAACATGTATTTCCTCTATATGTTAGTATATCAGAAATAGTTTATCTGTCACTTTATCATCCTGCTATTGCCCAAATAAACTCAACTATTTCTTACTCCATGGAGACCAAGATCTTAACAGTCGGGTTATTTGTTGAAAGTTTGTGGTCATCCTATCATGTCTACCACCACTCCTATAAATCAAGATTAACATATTTTGTAATATTGGGTTTTCATAGCATAGGAAGAAACTCTAAGGATACTCATGATTTCTCTCATTGTGATTATCAAATTGTATTTAAAGATTTCCACTTGGGTTTGGTGAAATCTCAGATGATATCTAAAAAAATATGAATCCCATGTAATTTCTGTCTTAAAAGATAATAATGAAAAGCCAGTCAATATCAATTCTGACAAATACCAATCAAACATATAGAGCCTGCTGACACCTGAACAATTAACTGAAAAAAAAGATAGTATCAGAAGCTACACTTTCAAATACCTAAAATATTCATTGAATAATGTATACAGTAATCCCCCCTTATCCACAGGGAATGTATTCTAAGATCCCAGTAGATGTCTGAACCATGGATAGTACCAAACTCCCTGTATACTGTTTTTTCCTATGCATGTATACTTATGACAAGGTTTAATTTGTAAATTGGACACAGTAAGAAATTAACAATAATAATTTGCAATAAAATAGAACAATTATAACAATATACTATAATAAAAGTTATGGGAATGTGATCTCCCTCTAAAATTTTATTGTATTTTACTCACCTATTTTTGGACAATTGTTGCCCATGGGTAAACTGAAATTGTGGAAAGCAAAACCAAGGATGCAAGAGACTACTGTACTAATATTTAGCTATATCTGAGATGTTGCAGAGCAGATCACCGGTAGCTATATTTTTTAGTATTGGGAACATTTGTTTTCTTTCAGGTTCCCCAAGAGATACTGATGCACAGCCAAGCTTAGAAATTATTGTTTTATTTGGCCGGGCATGGTGGCTCAAGCCTATAACCCCAGTACTTTGAGAGGCTGTGGTGGGAGGATTGCTTAAGTTCAGGGGTACAAGACCAGCCTGGGCAACTTTGTGAGACCTCATCTCTACAATGTCAAAAAATAAGCTGGGTGTGGTAGCGCACACCTGTAGTTCCAGCTACTTGGAAGGCTAAGGTGGAAGGATCACCTAAGACCAGCAGATTGAGGCTGCGGTGGCTGTGAGTGTGTCACTGCACTCTAGCCTGAGTGACAGAGTGAGACTCCAACTCAAAAGAAAAAAAAAGAAATTATTGTTTTATTTGACATACTGGGAAATCAGTATTTAATAGAAATAGTTATTTAAAAACTTTAAATAACTTTAAGCACCGTTTAAACAAAATTAGTAAAATTGGGTATAGTTTCTAAAATACTTTAAATTCATTTCTCCATTTTTAAAATGTGTGCTATATATAATTTAACTTTCCCTGGTGACTGGAGACTAGGAGCTCATTTTAATAAACATCAGTTATTGTGTCATGCAGTGATGCTTTTGGGGTGGTTGAAGTGTTTTGTGCCATTTATGTTGCAGTACAATTTAAGCTGGCTTCATTTCTGGTGGTGTTTCTATCTTCTAATTTGTCAGTTTGTACCTGCTGTTGAGTGTATACCTGATTCCCATAACCCTCACTCCTTCTCTTTAATTTGTTAGCTATGATAAATTAAGGGCTAGAGAAACAAACGACCAAGATTATTGCAATTGTATCTAAAATAAATTTGAAGACGGTGGCTATTCTCCTGTGGAAATCACTATCAGGCGTGACTGTTGATAAGACTGTGGACTGCTTTGGCACTGAAAGGATCTTTGTTATGTATAGAAAACATCATTTAGCATCTCCAAAATTTCTAATTTAACATATGGGGTCACATCTGTTAAAGGATTATTATTCTGAAAGGGGAGTGGTGTATAATCTATTAAAATAACCCTATGGGGAGATAGTCAACTACATGTAATAAACTGGAAGACTTACTGACTCCATTGAATGGTCCCAGCTGAATCTCACATTATTTCAATAGATGGACAGATGAAAACAATTGCCCTTTATATTATGTTTACTGTGTTGTAGTAGTTAGTGTCTCTCAGCTGAAAAATATTTATGTTTAACTGTTTGGTTTAGGTTTTGATTATTGACCTCCTGTTGGTATATAGTTAATATTAATTCTGAAAAGAACAAAAGCCCGTTATTCATTAGCTGTAAGAGGCAAAGGAAGGATGCACCGTCCCCTAAGCCTGGCAAGTAAGAGTGTCTCCTGCGAGTTGTCCAAATTCACCTCTTCTTCCAGTAATATTTACTACAGAGTAGGTACCATTAGAGAAATAAGTCTCAGAAGGCACTATTTTTGTATCAGACACGTTAGTTTTTCCTTCTCACGTAGTGATAATACAAACAAAGGATTCTGCCAGAAGCACCTCCATGGCTGTCTGCCGAATGGGTTTCTCAACAGCAAATAACATGATTCTCTCTCTCGACATGAGAGCAGATTGATTTCAGACTCCAGTGTGGAGCCCAGCAGCAGGGAATACCTTGCACAATTCTCACTTTTAAATGAAAGAGAAAAGAGCTGCGGGCTCCTCCCCCCCCGCCCCTTGCCTGTGGTTTGTAGGAAAACTGATAGATCTGGGCTTGCTTTTCCTGTGTCCAAGCAGACAGAATTTCATTAAAAATCCTAATTTGGGATTCTTGAATTCTTAAATGTTTTCCTTTATTGGTTCCTTCATTTCTGTGATTTGCCTTTATTTGTAGATTTATTTCACTGTCAGACAAATTCAGAGAGGATTTTTTATTTTTTAATTTTAACAACTTTATGGCTATATAATTGACGTAGCCTAAGCTACACATATTTAAAATATATATTTTGATAAGGTGTATGTATACACTCATGAAACCATAACACCACAATTAATATAGTACAAATCCATCATTCCCCCAAATTTTGTTGTTTCTTTGTAATTCTACTTTCCTGGCTATCCATTACCTCACCCCCTCCTCTATCCATCCCCAGGCAACCAATGATTTGCTTTTTGTCACTATAGATCAGCATGTATTTTCATGAATTTTATATGCAGACACAGTGAATGTTATGTGCAGACATAGTGTGATGAAGTTATTAGTTGCCCAAAACCTCTGCCATGAAAATGTTTGACGATAGAGCAAATGTATGTTTTTATTTTTGTTTCTTTTCACTGCAGTTATTTTCATATGCATACTGAGAATTGCATAGAATTATCATAATTTGCTTATCTATTCATGTGCTGATAAATATCTGGGTTATTTCTAGTATTCGCTAATGCCAAATATCTGCCATAATTATTTATAAACAAATGTCTTTTTTTTTTTTTTGAGTTGGAATCTCACTCTGTCACCCAGACTGGAGTGCAATGGCCGCTCCTGGCCACCACAGCCTCAACCTGCTGGACTCCGGTGATCCTTCCACCTCAGCCTTCCAAGTAGCCGGAACTACAGGCGCTCACTACCATGCCCGGCTAGTTTTTGATTTATTGTAGAGACGAAGTCTCACCAAATTTCCCAGGTGGATTTCAATCCCACGGGCTCAGGCAATCCACTCGCCTCTGCCTCCCAAAGTGCTGGGATTACAGGCTGAGCCACCGAGCCTGGCCTATTTTTTAAAAACTGTATTAGAGAAATGAAAAGACATACCACAAACTGTGAAAAATATTTGCAGAATATATATCTCGTAGAGGACTTGTATATATTAATAGAATATAAAAATAGACCTTCAAAACTCAGTAAGAAACAACTTAATTAAAATGGAGACATATGACCAAAAATATATATGAATGGTAATTAAATAAATGAGAGGATGCTTAACATCACTAGTCATTAGAGAAACAGATTAAAACCACAATGTGATACTATGACAATTTAAAAAAATAGCTACGGTTGCAATAGCAAAGTCATGGAACTACCCTAAGTACTCACCAGTGGTTTACTGGATAAATAAAATGTGATATATATATACACTATGTAATACTACACAGCCATAAAAAAGAATGAAATCATGTCCTTTGTAGCAATGTGTATGGGGTAAAGGCCATTATCTTAAGTAAACTAACTCAGAAACAGAAAAACAAATACCACATGTTTTCACTTAAATGTGGAAGCCAAACAATGTGAACTCATGGGCATAAAGATGGAAATAATGGATACTAGAGGTATGAGAGAATTTTCTAAAATTGAGATCTATCAGTGATGTTAAAAAGAAAAGCAAAATTAACTTCAAATTCTAATAAAGAAAGATTAAAATAAATAGTGGGGCCTGTCTTGGACTACCTGTTAATCACCATGAGTAATACTGCAATAAAGATGCTTTGCATGACTATTTCAAAGCTTCAGATGGCATCTCAGTCAAACATAGAGCACATTTTCCTTCAGTATCTTATTTTGGTCTTACTTTTCCTCTTCTTGAATCATTTTGCTTTTTAGATTACTTTTTATCAAATTCTGTCTTTGGATAATATAGCAAAAAGCAGTCTTTTATATTTTATGTGTTCTTCCTTGAAAACACATAATATGGTTTAGGAAGCAAGGGAAGTATTGTGTGATCCCAAAGGTTTCTAGTCTTTTATGGCCTTAGGAAACACAAACTGGGTGCAGACATAGTGTGATGAAGTAATTCGTTGCCCAAAACCCCTGCCATGAAAATGTTTGACTAAAGAGCAAATTTGGTACCTTAAAAATTTTTTGATTGTAGAAACATATAGTAATACACATTTTCCATCTAATTGAAGGGCAGTATGTTAAAGTAACTAAAAATAAGATACTGAAGATGAAAGTCTTAATTAACATCTGTATGTTTTATACTCTATGACTTTACAATAGTAGGAAGGGAGCCAGATATTATTCTCATTTTATGGATGAAAAAACAAAGACTCAGCAAAATTAAGCAATTCACCTCAGAAGTAGCAGAACTGAATACTCCAGACTCTTACTCTGTGATCTTTCTACCAAACCTGGTCTGTCTGTGTAATGTCTAAATGCTGGGTCTTTGAGACAAAATGAAGGAAAATGACTGTGGTTATTTAACTACCTTTTCCCTTAGAGATAAGTAATGCAAAGTTCAACTACCTCCTTTACACAGCATAATACTTACACTAATACTTGATTCCACAGTGTCATCACTCTCAAAGCCCTTAGAAACACCCTAGTTTCTTCATTTCTGGGCCAGATGCCAATACACAGCAAAATGGCTAAGAGCACAGACATTGAAGTCTATTGGAGACTTCCTAAGCTCCCATCTTGGCTCCAACTGTTTACAATTTTTACAGCTTGAGTGAGTCACACATGTCTAGCACAGTAAGTGTTCGATAAATGTCAACTATTATAATCAGTAAAGAATTGGATAAGACATTAAACAGTGACTCAGATCATAAAAGAAAGCTGCTTTGGGAAGTTTTTGTTCTACTAAAATTAGCTGTACTTTGCAATCCAAGAACTTACTGGTTGGTTGTGCCTCATATTCTGCCATGTGTGTCCTAAATTGCTCAATATATTGAAAAACCTAAATGGAATAAGATGTGGAATAAATATCAGTGTTCTCCATAAGATCTTCAGATTATAGTACATATATCTTACTTCTTTTTCTTCTTCCTCTGCTCTCCCCACCCCCATTCTTGCATTAAAATTTTTTGGATTAGAACTCATTATAAAGAAAGTGGCTCTTAGTTCATTCTCTATCTTGGTTATTTATAATTTTCTGATTTTTTTAAAAAGACAGTTAATAAACCTGAATTACAAATTGACATTACCGCATCCCCTTCTAGAATTTCTTGATTCATTCATGCTTGCAAGTGTTCTTATTTTCAGAAATATTTGTTGAGGATTTCTTATAGGATAAACTGTGTGCTAGATGCTGGGAATAAATTATGTGTAAGACAATTTCTTCTTCACAGACATTAACAGTCCAGCAAGGAGTGGGGGTGGGAGTGAATGGGAGAGCAAGCACTATATATACAACCAGTATAAACACAGCTTGAAAAGTTTACTATTTCTAGAAACAAAATGTTATATGAGCACAGGGGAGAAAGGTATTCTTTTCTTGCATGAAGGTGTCTTAGAGGACTTGATAGAGCAAATAGCATTTAAACTAGGTCTCAAACGTTGAAGGCAGAGGAAATACCATGAGAAAAGTCACAGAAATGTCAACATCCGTGCCATATTTGAGAGGCTGTATAAAGAAAATGTAGACAGGTAAATAACAAGGGAGGAAAATAGATATTAAGGGCCAGTTTGTAAAAGACAGTAAATCTGGTTCAAGGAAACACAACTGTGAAGAACATCAAGATACACATTATTTCCCTTGAATAAGTATAGCATTTCAGGTGGCTTCTGAGTTGGTGGAAGAAATTCTCCCCCCACCATACACATAGACAGTTAATTTAAGGACCTTATTTAATTTAACCTTTTGAAATTGTATCAAAAGTAAAATGGCAGCCCATGGGCAGGAACAGATGGTAAGTCCTTCAGCACAGCTTCCCTGGGCATCTAAAGTCCTTTGGGTGCAGATGGGGATCCACAGTTGTTTACTCTTTGTCTTGTGTGTTTTCTGTTTTTTCTTTCTTTTTTTCTTTTTGAGTTGGAGTCTCACTCCGTTGCCCAGACTGGAGTGCAGTGGCTGCTCTCAACCTCCGCAGCCTCGACCTGCTGGGCTCCAGCTATCCTTTCGCCTCAGCTTTCCAAGTAGCTGGAACTACAGGCGCACGCTACCACGCCTGGCTAATTTTTGATTTATTGTAGAGATGAGGTCTCGCTAAGTTGCCCAGGTGGGTCTCGAACCCGCAGGCTCAGGCAATCCACTCACCTCGGCCTCCCAGAGCGCTGGGATTACAGGCTGAGCCACTGAGTCCGGCTGTGTGTTTTCAAAATCCCAATTCTTGCTATGCCACTGCCCTTTTGTGGTCACTGTGTATATTCTCTCTCAAAAAATTGTATACTCCCAGAGCATGCACTCTGGACTCTGCTGACTCTTGAAGCAGGCACAGCATCAGTAAACTTCTTTCTTCAGTTGTGGGGAGAAAGCAAGTTAGCGTCCCTGAGCAGCATCTACACCTTCAGTTTTCTAAAATATTAGACAGCCTAGATTCCCATAATAAGAAGATGTACATGTATATGGTATCAAACTATAGCACCCAAGCAGGAGTAGATTTTTAGCCTTTCATATTCAAGAAAAATAATGATAAAGGTATGAGTTCCTGATTGTAGCTGAATAACAAAATTAGGACTCTTTTCTCTACCTGAAATGATACCTCTACAAGGATACACTTAAGTTTTCCAAACCAGTGAACAAGGTGGGTCCACAATTCTAGGGCTATCTCTACTTGTAAAGGGTTGCACTTTGAGGAAGATCCAGTGTGTGGGTGTAGTTCAAAAGGGAGGTGCTTGGAGGGCTAGGTGACTGCTCAGGACGAAGGCGGTCAGGAGGAGAAAATGTAGCTGGGATATTAAATGAGAAAAATATAGCAATGTCATTGAGGATCTAGGTAGGACTAGAATAGCATTTTTTTGTTTTGTTTTGTTTTGTTTTGGGTCAGGGAAAGGAACCTCTTTTTTTAATTATATTTTTTTAATTTTAAAATTGTGGGGTACAGCTAAGGGTTAGGTATACAAGGAACCTCTTAAGCAAAGGTTTGAATTACTTCCCAACAGGTTTTTGGGGAGTTTCAAACCAGATTTTATTTTATTTTATTTTTTGCAAATATGATGTTTTTATTCCCAAATGTTTTAAATACTGTTACATCTACAATGAGAATCTTAACTGAAAATCATGGAATTTGTCTTTTCTTTATAACTTTTTTGTTAAAAGTCATGTTCATTAAGGTGTAATTTGTGTACAGTAAAATGCACCCTTTGTAGTGTGCATTTCTATGAGTTTTGACATGTGCATAGACATTTAGATACAGTTTACCACAATTAACCAGTTGAGCTTTGAGATCCCAGAATTCTCTTGTGTCCTTAGTAGTCAACTCTTATTCCACCCCAGCTTCTGTTTTCTGTGCCTATGGGTTTTTTTTTCTTTTCAGGAATGCTGTATAATTAAAATCAATCAGTCTTTTGAATGAGGCCTCTTTCACTTAACATAATGCATTCAAAATCCATCCATGTTGTTGTATTGCTGTTATTGCTAAGTAGTATATAGTAGTATTCCATTGTATGGATATATCATGGGTTGTTTATCCATTTACCCGTTGATGGGCATTAATTTTTCTCTACTTTGGGGATGATATGAACAATGATGCAGTGCATATTTGCATACAAGTCTTTGTGTATGCTTTCATTTTTGGAGGGTTTTGTTTTGTTTTGTTGGTTTCCAAGAAGAGGGAAATTTCCTAAAAACTCTTAGTCTCCTGCTTTTCTTCACAGGAGAGGTGATGTGACTTATTCACCTGCTGAGCTGGTGGAAGGAACAAGTTTGTGTAGTTCAGTCTCAACCCTTCACTGCCTCCCAACAGCATGCATACTGAGATGAGATGATGTATTCATGCTGAGCTGATCACACCTACAAAGAGAGGCTTATGCATTTTTAAGAAATCACCATATGTATATTTTCATTTATGGAGGGTAGGTAACTAGGAGTAGTATTGCTAGGATAGCATCCTAATAAATTTAATTTTTATTTTGCATTTTCTGGGGCTCTATGAGCGTATTTTAAGCAATGTGATGATATGGATATATTATGTTTCAGAAAGATCCTCAGAACAAGATAGAACATGGGGACAGACTGGAGGCAGGGAGACTAGCTAGGAAATTGTTGCTTTTCAGCCTGCCTTATGGTGAAATTGATGTTTTTTTCACTGTCCTCAATGGAATGGGTGTAGGACATGGAGTAATATGAAGATTCTGTGTCTGTTTTTACTGATGATCAACTTTTCCCCATGCACTGTAATATGAAAATATTCTCTTTCATAAACTAAGTGGAAATGAGGAGTCAGCATTTTAATACAATCTAAGGGTGCATGATGTGTGCTCTTCTCCCACCTTCAGCCATTCTTTTCTTGTCCTTCATTTCCATTTTATTTGCTCTAATATTTCAACCACAGCATGCCAAGGGAAGTAAGGATTTGAAATGCAACTGATCCTTTTTCTCTACTTCTTCGTGCTTTTGGAAAAGGGTACAATACTTGTAATGCAGTTGTTTTTTTTTAAGATATATATATATATATATATATATATATATATTATATATATATATATATATCATAGCTTTCTCCAAAACCATTTGGAAAACTCCAAATTCAACAAAATTAATAACCGTTTCTAGTACCGTATAAATCTTCTTTGAAAGACTGTTAACATGATTTATTTTATTTTATTTTATTTTATTGAGTTGAGGTCTCACTCCAATGCTTAGGCTAGAGTGCAGTGGCACAATTGTGGCTCACTGTAACCTCAACCTTCTGGGCTTAAGTGATCTTCCACCTCAGCTTCCTGAGTGACTAGGCATACAGGCATGTGCCACCACACCTAGCTAATTTTTTTATTTTGTAGAGATGAGGTCTTGCTATGGTGCTTACCTTGAAACCCTGGGTGTAAGCAATCCTCTCCCTCAGTCTAACAAAGTGCTGGGATTACAGGTGTGAACTACTTGTGCCCAGCCAACATGATTAAAGTTAACTGAATTTAAATTAATAGGATTTTTTAGTCCAAAGATACCTTAGGAGAACCAGCCCAAGTTACCCATTTGTAGATGAGAAAACTGAGACCCAGAGAGCTTGAGGTTCGCTAGGGTTCCATCACTACCTAGACTAAGGACTTATTTCTATGAATCGAACATGTGCCTTCCCAGAACAAGACAAAAGAGATGGGTCTGTGTTTTTTGACAACTGGGAAAATTGCCTCAGGCTTTTTATACCTTTAAAAATAAAAATAGTTACGATAGGATAAAATTTTAATTTCAAAGAGAGGAGCAATAATTGGAAGCTATTAAATATGAAGATTATGAAAAGATAGGACAAAGTAATTTCTTGGTAACAGATGCTGTGAGATTTTTAATATTTTGTCTGTTTTATGCTATTATTGAAATATCCTGTCACTAAGATACAGTTTTGCTCTTTAACAAGCATATTATTTTACTGTTGACTCTTTTGAATGTCCCAAACTGCCAATATTTTTTTTTCCTTGTAAATAAATCTCATGTTAACTTGAACTTTTCAACACAGGAGACACATTAGGGAAAACCAATGATGCCCAAAGTAAAAACCTCTACTAAGGTGCATACCAGCTTTTCCGGAAGGTCCTGCTGTCATTCTGCTGACAGACACTTCTGCAAGAACAAAACGAGCAATTGGGAGACATAAGTCTGTGCTGAGATGACAAGACATGAACTCCCATCACCATAAATCTATCTCTCAGTGAAATTTCGATTTGTTTTTCTTATCAGCATATATGGTAACATATAATGGCATGTAGCTGAAAAAAACTCATTCACTCTTTTTTCATCTTTGCTTTAGACACATACAATTTTCTGCAAAAAAACTGGAGGTCCTAGGAGGGGAGAAGAGGAAGGTAGAATAAACATAATAGAAGATCATAGCAATTTCTTAAAAATGCATAAGCCTCTCTTTGTAGATGCAATCAGCTCAGCATGCATACATCATCTTAGCTCAGTATGCATACTCTTGGGAAGCAATAAAAGGGTGAGACTGAACTACACAAGCTTGTTCCTTCCATCGACTCAGCAGGTGGATAAGTCACATCACCTCCCCTGTGGAAAGAGGCAGGAGGCTAAGAGTGTGTAGGAAACTTCTCTCTTCTCAGAAACCAAAAATTAAATGTTCTCATCCTTTCATGTGTGCAAGAGAGAGGAGGGGTCAAGATAACTAACCCTTTAAGAACCTCAGTGGTCTCACCTTATCTGAAGTTCAAGTCCTTGTGTCTGAAAGTTTGAGAGACTAAAAGGCACTACATTTAAATACCCAACATGGTGTCTGGAGCACAGCAAGTGCTAAAAAAGCAGTAGTGATTCCATTCAACCTTCCTTTGGATAATTCCACGTTTCTTCTTTGCCTTTATTTTACTTGCCTCATCTAACCAAGTTTCTGATTTGGATAACTAGGTGCTTAGGGTATCATTCTTTGAAATAAGTTAAACATGAGAAAGAATAGGCTTGCTGCATCTGTGTCAGTAGGCTCTTAGATTTATGATTATTGTAATGGAGGAGAAAAATTAACAGGTTAATGTGTAACTCAGTTTGAAATTTAAGTGGTTAAAGCCCTGTAGAGGGCTGAAGACTGATCCTGAAGAACATAACATCCCAGAAGGAAGGAGATACAAAGGAGATGAAGAGATGGTAGAGAAGACAGAATGAGGAGGAGAATGACCAACACAAAAGTCAAGGAAAGGGATCATTTCAGGAAGAAAGAATGAGTCAGCTGTGTCAAATGCTGGAGAGGGGTCAGGTAATGTGGAAGAAAAGAAACCAATAGATGTGCAGAAAAGACCATAGACATTATTAGCACTAAGGTACCAAGCACTTATTATATATATGCCAGACACCGTGCTAATGCTTCACACAGAGTTAATTCTCAAAAACATCCTCATTTTATAGAGGAGGAAAATGAGACTCAGAAGAGTTTAATGCTTGTTTAGTTGAGGTCACAGAGCTGGGACATGACAGAGCTGGGACTCAGAACCCTACCGTCTAACACTTGAGCACTTGACCCTCCCTTCTCTGGAAAACTTGCTTTTGCCCTTGTGGTGGGTAAGGAAACCAGAGCACTGGCAAGGAGAGGTAGTGAAGAGGTGCCCTTGGTGAGGGAAGGGAAGAGAAGATGGTAAGTAAAGGAGGGTAGGCTGTTTGTCTTGGTTGGTTTGGTTGCTTTAAGATGGAAGAGACTTCATTATCATTAGATACTGATAGGGACCGAATCAGAGTCGGAGAGTGAGGAGACATTCAGAAAACAGAGTGCAGGTGTGTGCAGTGAGGGAGGAGGTGCTGGAACATTGGGAAGAAGAGTCTCTCTTTGTGAGAGGACAGAGCAGAAGCTATTACATTTCTAGGTTTAATGGCAGAAAAGTGAGGAAGTTCTCTTCTGTTTGTTCTCATGTTTCTTTCTCTCTCCTACTTGGACCCATTCCCTACCACTAGTCCTCTTCTCTATTGGAACATTTTCCTTACCCTTCAAGTTTCTGCCTTTGTTGCTCAGGACTCCCAGGGAGCACCCCGCATAGGGCCACTCCACAGGTTCCAGGTGTGCACCCATAGAAATCGCCCTCTCACCTGCTGGGTGTGACTTCCTTCCAGGAGGGGGTTGGCTGTTCAATGGGTGCCAGAGTCATGTGTGAATGGATTCATTCTGTATTTAAGACATGGTGCCACCCTGCAGGAGTTTATGGTTTGGAAAAGGACTAAGATAAGTGCACAAAAAATTATAATAAAAGTCAAATAGGGGAAGTACCACAAAAGATAGATGTGCAAGGTGCTTTGAACTTAATCGCACACACACGCATGCGCGCGCGCGCACACACACACACACACACACACACATAGAGAAAGAGAGAGAGAGAGAGAGAATGAATTGATTACAGCATGTGAGTGATTTCAGGAGAAACTTCATAAGGAGTGTGGTTTTGAGCTCATTGTTGAAGGATAGACATATTTTTGACTGACAAAGATAAGGGATAGACCATTTTTAGATACGAAAGCATAAGAAATGGCACAAAGCCTATCTGGGGAACACAGGGCAGTTTAGTTTGGCTGAAGTATGGAGTATGGCTGGAGTGTTTGGTCCATGATGCATAGGAAAGGTCTTGAATTCTAGACTAAGAAATCGTTTTATCTGACTCCCTTGAGAAGAGTTCTTCGTTTCATCTTTGTCTGTATCAGAAAAAGTGTGGACATATTCAAGAACTATTTGAAGTAGTCTTTTAGACTTAGCCAAGAATTTGGTCATAAGAGTTTAGAAATCATACCTACCATTGTCATTTCAGAATCTAAGCCAGGGCCAGGCACAGTGGCTCATGCCTATAATTCCAGCCTTGTGGGAGGTCAAGGTGAGAGGATTGCCGGAACCCAGGAGTTAAAGACCTGGCCAACATGACAAGACCTCGTCTCTACAAAAAAAAAAGTTAAAAAAATTAGCTAGACATGGTGGCATGCACCTATAGTCCTGGCTTTTAGGAAGCTGAGGCAGAAGGATCACCTGAGCCCAGCTGGTCTAGGCTGTGGTAGCTGTGATCGTGTCACTCCACTTCAGTCTGGGTGAGACTCTACCAGAAAAAAAGAAAGAAAGAAAGAGAGAGAGAGAGAGAGAGAGAGAGAAAGAATGAAAGAAAGAAAGAAAGGAAAAGAAAGAAAGCCAGTATCGTTGAGAATTTCAGGATAGCAATATTCACCCAGCCTCCCAATAATGCCTTTGTACATATAAGTAAGGACTGCCCTGTCTTCCTTGGCAGTTACTGGCTTTATCATACCATCTCGGGAAGAAAAGGAAAGGTGAGCCTGCAGTGTGCTTTCTCGTGTGTTATATGTTGGAGATCCGAAAAGATGTGGACAGTGCCGGATTTCCCACTGCATGTAAATTACTATTCTTGGTAAATATTTCTAGACAAAAATAAAAATAAAAACCTCTTTTTTCTTTCAGTTAAGAAAAAGAAGCCTAAGCTTTTAAACAAATTCGATAAGACTATTAAAGCTGAACTTGATGCTGCAGAAAAACTTCGTAAAAGGGTAGGTTGATATTTTTATTTTGCACAGAAATGTGCAATGGTTTTGCTATTAAGTAAACTCGGGTATTATTCTTAGCTTAAAAAAGATAAATGTAAAAGAAGCAACACTTGAATAGAGTGGATTCTCCCCCAGGCACAACAGCATTCCACATGAAATGAAATAGATGGAAAGAATTGCAGTCACATGGCCAAAGATAAATAGAACTTTCCTCAAGCCAGCTGAAGTGGGTGTCAGCCCACTTTCATCACTTTCTAGTTGTGTGACTTTGGGCGAATCACTTGGCCACTCTGAGCTCTGTTTTCTTATTTTAGAATGTGAGAATGCCAGGTACTTTTCCTACCTCCTACTTGGTTTTTGTAAAGACCATATGAGATTTTAAAAAAATCAACACTGTATCAAGTGTTATACAAGTGGAAGTTTTTAATTGTATAGTACCTTGATACTAAAGAAAACCTAGGTCAGACCAATACTTAGGATAGTGACTGGTAGATGAAATGATATTCTTCTTACTTAGGGTTGACCTCATACACCCCGAGTTTTGAGGGTGACAAATTTATGTTTTGTCTTTTCAGTTAATTTGAAATATTGTTTGCATTTCTTTCTAGATATTACAGTTTTTGAAAATGATGAATTAACATGAGATTGAAGTTATTTATTCCTTCACTTTGGTCATATTCAAGTAATTATTTTGCCCCCAAACACTCACTGTAATGTATTTAGTCACATCTTCAATTAATTATCTACTCGTTTTGGTGGAAATTTCTCTTTCTAGACTCTGTGATACATGTACACTCTGTGTAATGCTCATTAGCTTTCTTGTAATGTTTTTTTTATCAGTAGACTTTGGCTGCAAAAAAAGAACAAGTTGCTGTAACTAAATAAACAAAAATAAAAATACTTGAGTTAGGAAATGAAGTGGGACTATGATGCACTTCCCACATGTTTATTGGGAAAGTATCAACAAACATAAAGTCATCTTTAACTAGCATTAGATGAGACTCCAAGCCAAGGTTTGGCTTACCCTGTTCACCAGCCAATAAAAATGTAGTAATTCCAAAGATTATGATAGCAAAGTCATTGTTCACTGCCCCTAAATTGAACCACATGGAATCACTTCAGAGTCTATCTTTTTAACTTTATGAAATGAAGCCATCTACTATTTTGTGGTCAATTTGTATTTCTTAATAGAAATGAAGCAAGAATCTCCTTTTTCTGTAACACTGTTTGATGACCTCTATTTTCTCTGTACTAAATGCCTTATATGACAATATGGGATGCTGACTGCAAAGGTACCTTTTGGGATAAAGAAAGATAAACAGCTTTAGAGAAGAATTTTCACGTAATTATAATGAATAGTAAAAATGGGCTCAGCTATCAAGGGGCTCATACGTCAGTGGGTCATAGCAGTGCTGGAATAGTATAGAGAGTATTCTGCAGTGTTGGTTCATTAGAGAAATTATGATTTTTCCCTCAAGGAGCACCCTGAATCAATAACAGGGAAATAAAAGAGGAATAAATGGCCATATATGCAATTCTTGCTTCTGAAACAAAAGGGAGGCTATCTTATTGACTAAATCATCAGCATAATTCTGTCTTTTAGGGGTTTTTTTAATCTAGTATTTTCTAAGGATGCACCTTAGTGTGTTGGAATAGCAGAGTAGAGAAAATATAATGAAGCACATAGAAGTTCATGCCACAGGCTCTAAACCATGGTAGGAACCAAATAACTGCACTTCCTTGTAAGTAGAATGAGAGAAACAATCAGACTCTGAATTAATAGTCATCAGAATAGCTGTTCTGCACCAAGGCTAAAGAGAAACATTCTGCTGTAGATCTTCATAAAGGGTACACTGCACAACTTCCCTAATATCATACCAGTGGATTCTACAGTTCAACTGCAGGAGTGTGTCTTAATATCCTTCAGCACTGCCTATTGGACTCATGCCTAAACAGTGTGGCCCAAGTACATGTTTTTCTCCAATGAACTGTCTTGGTCCTGGAAAAACAACATAAGCTATATTGAGGAACAAATCATTTTCAGGGAATTCCTCACAAACATTGTGTCTTGCAATTGAGTTTTTTAAAAAAGAATTGCACCATAGTTTTAATGTATAAGAACTTTGGGAAAGGGAAATTCTTTCAGACTAAGAGCAAACACATTACTTTGCCAGCCAGCTGAGGTGAGAGCAGGATAGATGTCCTTTTAGGAAAGCCTCACAGCCTCTGTCTTAAGAGGATCCAAAGGATGCCTAGGATGGAGCCAAAATATTCCATTATTTTAACAATTTTGGGGGTGTCAAGCAGGAACATCATACTTTATCAAACTTGTTATGAACATTGTTAGTCCTATGTTTCGGTCTGATTATGGTACATTTAGCACAGTTATTCCAAAAGTAGTTTCAACATTCGTAATTTAAGTTGCATAGGATATATAATAGACTGAAAATGCCCCACCCCACCCCGGAATGTAAGTGCTAGTCCCTGAAACCAGCAGATTTTGTGTTATTTGGGAAAAGGGTCTTTACATATACGATCAAGTTAAGCATTTTGAGAAGGAGAGATTATCTAATAGGGTCACAAATGCAATCATGTTTACTCATAAGAGAGGGGCAGAGAGAAATTTGATACAGACAAAATAGAAGGTGGAACACACATAGATAAGAACACAATCTGAAGACAGAAGTGGAGATTGGAGCGGTACATCCACAAGTGAAGAAACACTGGCAAGAGACAAGAAACAGATATTCCCCTAGAGCCTCTGGAGAAAGCACGCCCCTGCCAACATCTTGATGTCAGGCTAGAGAAGCTAATTTTGGACATCTGTTATGCAGAACTGTGAGAGGACAAAGTTCTCTCGTTTCGAGCCACCAAGTATGTGGTAATTTGTTACAGCAGCCATAGAAAACTAACACAGATTTTGGCACTGGGCAGTGAGAGCTGCTGTAGCAAATAGCTAAAAGTGTGGAAGTGGCTTTGGAGTTGGGTAAGAGATAGAGGCTGGAAGAATGTTGAGGTACATGATAGAAAAAGCCTGGATTGCCTTAAACAGACTATTGGTAGTAATATGGATGCTAAATGTGCTTTTAGCAAAAATCAGAAGGATATGAGCACCGTCTTAGAGAATGCTCATGTGACCATGAACAGGAGGAGGGTAAAAATGCAGACATTAAATATGCTTTTGGCAAAGACCTAGAAGGAAATGAGGGATATATTGAAAACTATAGGAAAGGTGTTCCTTGTTGCTTAGTGGCAGAAAACATATCTGAATGTGTTTTACAATTAGTATATGGAAAATAGAACTTATAAGCAAGAAACTTGAATATTTAGCTAAGGAGATTTCCAAGCAAAGTGTTGAAGGTGTGACCTGGTTTCTTTTTGCTGCTTATAGTAAAATATGAGGGGAAAAAGATAAATTGAGGAAGGAACTGGTAAGGAAGAAAGAACTAGCACTTGATAATTTGGAAATATCTCAACCTATGCAGATTGTAGAAGATGCTAAAATTAGGAACTTCACTATTAGGAAAGTGTACCCTGGAGAGAAGTGTAAGGGAGGGATTGGACATCCCTTTCTTGAAGACAGTAGGTTTGTGACTCTTAGATACATTTGACCATCTCAGCAGAAGTCAGGAATAGAGATGAGATTATACAGGAAGGCACTGTGGAGGTGATTCTTACCTAATGGTGTTAATCCCTGTGATACACACAAAAGACCCAGAGTTTTTTGAGAATATTATATCAGCAGAAGCACTCCCAGCTTGGACTGAAAGAGACAATGACAGAACAACATTAAAGAAGTCTGCAACATTTCCAAAACAGACTGATGAAATGAATCAGCTGCAAACTGGTACTACCCTTTCAGTAGAAAAGAAGGATAACTCTTAAGGGCAGAACCTTGAACCCAGAGGCCAGAGACAAGGGTGCAATCTTCAGAAACAAGGACCCAGGGGTAGGGCCTCATGGCACAGAGGATTACTCCCAGCCCTGAACACCTAATGGAATTTGTCTGCCTGGATTTTGAAACTTGAAACCAGTGATTTCTTTCTCCCTTCCATTTTCTCCCTCTAGCAATAGGAATGTCTATACATTTTATCCTATGATTATCCTACTAGCATATTTTAGGAGCTGATAACTTGTTTTTTAGTTTCATAGGCCCAAAGATAAAGGGAATTTTTGCCTCAGGATGGATCTTAACCATAATCTCAACCATGCCTGATTTTGATAATTTTGATTATTGGACTTTGGCGCTGATGAGATTTTAGAGTTGAGTTGATACGTAGTGACTTGAGATTTTGGGAGCTGTTGAGATAGGGTGAATATATTTTGCATATGTGACAGATATGCATTTGGGGAGCCAAAGAGTATACTCTGGTAGGCTAAAAAATGGCTTTCACAAGATAATCACACCTTATCCCTATAAATGTTAACTTAATGGGAAAGAGGGTCATTGTAGGTATGATTTAGTTAAAGTTCTTACTTACTGGATCATCTAGTTGGGCTCTGAATGTGCTCTTACAAGAGAGAGGCAAACAGAAATGAGATATAGATAGAAGGAAAGAAAATATAAAGAGAGGAAGGTAATATGAAGATGGAGACAGAGATTGAATGGATGCCACCACAGACCAAGGAATGCCAGCAGCTACCAAAAACTGAATGAGGCAAGGAATGGGCTCTCCCCCTAAAAACTCCAAAGGAAATGCAGCCTTGCTGACCAGTGGAACTGGTTTTGGACTTCTGATCTCCAAAATTGTGAGAGAATTAATTTCTCTTGCTTATTTAAGCCACCAATTTTATATCAATTTGTTAACAACAGTTACTAGAAACTAATACCAGGGTATTTATAAGAAAGTTACACAGAAAAAGACTTTTGACATAAATTCTTCAACACCCCTGTAAATTATTCACAGACAAAATAAAATCGTGGCTTTTAAATTTCATATTGTGAGAGGAACAATATATTTTAAACAGCGATGCAAATAATGATGCCAATAAATTAAACTTAGAGTATGTGTTCCTGGCTTGAGTTATCTCTGCAGGCAAGTTCTTATTCTCTTTTCATTAAGCTGCCTTTCTATCAGGTGAGAAACTTACTGTGACAGACCCCATTGTCTTGTGCCTTGCACACATGCCATAATAATAATAGCTGACATTGTTCAATACTTCCTATGGTCTCTGCAGTGTCCATAAGCACTTTATATATGTTATCATATCTAACCTTTTCTTTTTTTTTTTGAGTTGGAGTCTCACTCCGTCGCCCAGACTGGAGTGCAGTGGCCGCTCCCGGCCACCGCAGCCTCAACCCACTGGGCTCCGACGATCCTTCCGACTCAGCCTTCCGAGTAGCTGGAATTACAGGCACGCACTACCATGCCCGGCTGATTTTTGATTTATTGTAGAGATGAGGTCTTGCCAAGTTGCCAGGCGGGTCTCAAACCCGCGGGCTCAGGCAATCCACTCACCTCAATCCCCCAAAGGCTCAGGATGACAGGCTAAGCCACCGAGCCTGGCCTATATCTAGCCTTTTCAATATAAACCAGTCAGTCTGACATGTGCACGCATAACCACTGCACATGTATTTTCCACTAGCCCCTCAGGATCACTTACGGTGTATGAGAGGGAATAGAAATTCTCACTCTTGAATATCTTCCTAAAGGAATGATCTTAAGGAACTTTAATGTGGATATTACCCGTCTCCCCAATATTTAGTCAAGTCTTTCAGAAGTAGGTGTAAATAACATTTGGATAGTACTTTACAGTCTGCTTTACACAGCCATATTTGTGAGGTACAATTTGTTGAATGAAAACTCAGTGACAGTCAAAACATAAATCACAGTGAGCTCTCATTTACATTGTGAAATGAATTCAACAATTTCTAGAGAGCTGAATTATCTGGGAAGGTTCAGTTCTGAAAATCTGTCTCCATTTCATGGTTCCCAATATTCTTGACATGCCTGACCTTAGAAACAAGGTGACATTTGTTTAATGCTGTGGAATGGCATTGGATGTAGTGAAGTGGTTCCAGTAAAGAGGGTGCTTCCCCCAGTGCCAGATCTACCTGTTACACAACCTCTGTTTCTTTCCATTCATTAGTGGTCAGCATCCTATTGAAGGCACTTGGACTGTCTTCTTCAGGACCTTTGTGAGCTTTGGGGTGAGTCACATGACACAGAGGCAGTGATGGACACCAGTCAGCTGATGAGCCACATGAGCCCTGACATTCCATGGGCAATGGGTATTATGGCCAAGTGGCCCTTGCAGTCCGCATGTCTATTTCACATCCTTTTAACAGATACTTCAAAGCTTTGATACAATGTCTTATTGTTTCTCAAAGACTCAAGACATTGGAGCTGCCAGGGGTATTTCCCCTCCACTTACACACACTAAAATCTAGATATCTTCTTTGAAAATACAGGTGAGAATTACATACATAGGAGGAAATGCAATTTCCTCAACAAAAAATACATATAATTTATCAGGTGTCTGTTTTGTTATTTATTTATTTATTTAGTTAGTTAGTTAGTTTTAAAGTTTCAAAACAAAGTTTATTAGAGAAAGAAAAGGGGAAAGAAAGGGAAACATGCCAGAGCTGGCATGGGTGAAAGAAACCGCACTGCCAGGTGTCTATCTTTTTAAAAATTAATTAAGGCCAGGGTGCAGTAGCCCAAGCCTGTAATTCCAGCACTTTGGGAGGTTGAGGCAAGAGGATTGCCTGAGCCTACGGGTTCGAGACCAGCCTGGGCAACTTCGCAAGACCTCATCTCTACAATAAATTAAAATATTAGCCAGGCGTGGTAGCGCACGCCTGTAGTTCTGGCTACTTGGAAGGCTGAGGCGGAAGGATCGCCGGAGCCCAGCAGGTCAACACTGGGATGGCCGTGAATGTGCCACTGCATTCTAGCCTGGGTGGCAGAGTGAAACTCCAACAAAAAAAATAAAATGAAGTGTATTTATGTTCCTTTCTAATTTTTTTGTTTGCCTTAATGCAATGTTGTTGTTTTAAAAAAAATCTTAAATGAAACTACCTTTAAACTCAGAATGGAATCTAGGAAATTTTGACACAAGTACTTGGTGAATATTAAATAACCATATTGTATAACATTATGCCTTTGAGCTAATTCTGTTTATGCAATTATGACTTCCTAACAGGGAAAAACTGAGGAAGCAGTGAATGCATTTAAAGAACTTGTACGCAAATACCCTCAGAGTCCACGAGCAAGATATGGGAAGGCACAGGTATTCTAAAACCCTTCTACTTGGAAAATTAGTTTGATGTTCATGTGTTCTGTGTAATTGGATTTTTCACTCCCCACTATTTGCATTTTCTCTTTTCCTCTTCTAATTTCTTTACAGAATCAGTTTCTCATGTATATGCATAAACTCAAGCAAGAAATAGTCTTAAATAGGATAATTAATTATTGCTATTGCATGCTGCTGAATTTAGTAACATTTTTTTCTGCTCCCCTTCCAGATGACTTCTCTCTCATTTTAAAAAGAAAATAAAGAGTAACAAGTTTGTCATTGATTTCCCATTACCTGGTGTCCTGTTCCACCACACAGTTTTCGCCTGAAGGTCCTCAGAGCATTCAGTGTTGCAGTTTTAAGATTAAAGTCTGCAAGCATGCTTAGGAAAAGCTTTGTTAAAGTGTAAAGTGGAATGTGATTTGTTTTCTCTATATTTTGTTTTAACTGACTCACTTCTTACTAACTACCTTATACCCATCCCCCATCATTTCCTTTCTTATCCAGTTTTTCCAATTTCCAGTTTTTCCTATCATGAACTTGTTCATATTCACTTGTAACTGTGTAAACCCACCATGTGCCAGGTACTGTTTTTGGCCATGGGAATATCTGTTGTGTATTCTTATATGAGATGTTCAGTCAGGTGCAGCCCATAAGAGGGGATGCAGAAGGGGCTTAGGAAAAAGCAAAATTTATTATACTCACAGATCCTAGAGACAGGAAACCTGGCATGCCATGTGGGGCTACATGAGAAAGACCCCCAGGTGGTCAAGAGGCAGAAGACAAGAGCAAGAAGAAGGTTTAGGCCAGAGTCTTTATTGAAGTTTCCATGGGAATGGAAAGGGAGGACAGGGTAAACAGTTTAGGATTGACTAGTTCGAATCATTTCAGCCGAGTTTGGACTATAGGACTGATTCCTACTTGCCTAGCACCTGGCCCTGGAATGACTACGCAGAGGAATATTGTCTCCTGGGGTGTTTGGGTCAGATAGAGGAGGTATGCCTCTGGATTGGTTCATTTGCATATCACATGCTTGCTCCTGGCTGAGCACTTGCTGTCTCAGAATTGGTTAGCTTTCCAGCTGGAGAGGTGTTTTTTTTTTTAAGATGTCAAATCATAATATATAGAAAACTTAAAAATATTTACAGTGTAATAAAATGAACATTCTAGAGGTTTCTGTTCTTGTGGATCTTATATTCCAGTGGAAGACACTCTTTAAACTACTCAAAAATTCTTTAGGGAGAGCCCACTACGGGCCAGCCCTGTTCTAGCCCTATTCTAGATATACAGCCATTAACAACAGAACATATTTTAAAAACCCCACCCTTACAGAATTTCCAGGGTAAATGGGAAGGCAATGAGTAGATAAATAAGTGAAATACATATGCTTGCTAGTGATAAGTACTAAGGAGAACAAAACCAAAGCAGGGAACAATCATTGGGCATCTGAAGGGACTGAGGAGGGAAGGGTGGCCGCGAAAGGTCTCACCAAGGAGGGGACATTTGAGCAAAGACCTGAAAGTCTTTGTAAATAATATATACTTAAAGAATGTTGTAGAGTGTTAAAAATAAATATTAGATAATGTTCTCACTCATAAGCAGACCTTGAATAATTATTATAATACTATAAAAAATGGATTGGCAGTGGGATTGGCAGTTGAGGGAAACTACCAGCAGAGGGAGGGACACACCTCATCAACAAGGATACCTACATAATTTGGATACCTAACCCTGAATTGTACTATACATCTTCCAAAAAAAATTTAAAAATACATACATACCTAAATAAATAAATAAATAAATAAATATTAGATGATCTGGCCTAATAATACATGTTGTAAAGAAATGAAGAGAGCCGGGCTCGGTGGCTCAGCCTGTAATCCCAGCACTTTGGGAGGCTGAGGTGAGTGAATTGCCTGAGCCCGCGGGTTTGAGACCCGTCTGGGCAACTTGATGAGACCTCATCTCTACAATAAATCAAAAATTAGCCGGGCGTGGTAGCGCGCGCGTGTAGTTCCAGCTACTTGGAAGGCTGAGGCGGAAGGATCACCGGAGCCTGGCAGGTCGAGGCTGCAGTGGCCGGGGGCGGCTACTGCATTCCAGTCTGGGTGACAGAGTGAGACTCCAACAAAAAAAAAAACAAGAAATGAAGAGAAAGTAATGGAATAGAGAACATACCTATTCACATTTTTTGGCTGGAGGGAATGTGATAGAAAATGACAGGACAGACAGCACTTTAGATAAAGTGGTCAGAAGAATCCCCTCTAGTGGGGCAAGGTGGCTGAGATGTGAGGAGGTTGTGGAAGGAGCTGTCCAGGTAGAGGGAGCAGCAAGACGAAGGCTGTTGTGATGCAGGGAAACAATCTTGACATAATAAACCCAAAGACAGAAAGAGGGACATGCTGGGGAGTGAGGGTGCAAAGGAGGTCGAATCCTTATAGGTTTTATTTTACATGCAATGGGAAGCCATTGGAGGGTTTTATGCATGGGTGTGACTGTGTGTGTGTGTGTGTGTGTGTGTGTGTGTGTTTATAAAGATTGCTTTGGTTCTTGGGTAGAGAATGGATTATGAAGACAAAAGAAGATTCAAGAATAGGAAGTTATTGTTTACAGTAGTCTTTTGACTGTTACAGCAGTCACAAGAGACGCTAGTGGCTTGGACTGTGGTCATGGCCATGGAGATGGGAGAAGTGGGCAGGTGATGGAGCTGGAAGGATTTGAGGATGAATTAGCTGGAAACATCAGAAAAAGAGGTCTCAAGGCTGACTCTTGGGTTTTGGTTTGGTCTGTTGGGGAGAAGGTAGTGCCAGTTCCTGACCAGGAAGAACAGGTTTGGAGAGATGCAGAAATCCGGAGTTTGCTATTGGTTTTATTAAGTGTGTGATTCCCATAAGACGTTCGGGTGGACCTGCCACGTAGACTGCTGGATTTGGGGAGGCTGGAACTCAGAGTGAAAGCCAGGGCTGGATATACAAATGTGTCAGGCAGTAAAGATCCTGCAGTCTTGCCTGAGGGGACAAGATTGTCAACCCTGCTGAGAAACAGATTCAGAGCTACAGAAATTTCCAGTCCAAGGAGAAGCTGACAACATTGGAGAAGGTCCATGCAGGCACCTGTGCACGACACACACAGAATTGAACACATCTGTAGATTTAAAGAAGCATGTTCTGCTCTGAACTTAAGGTCACGTAATTCCTTGAGGTCTAGATATTGTCTTCCTATAGAACTGTTAAAGAGTAATTAAATAGTTTTTGTTGTCAATTTTAATTAAGTTTGTGAAAAACTAATGCAAATAAGTTTCTCTTAGCCATGATACAGACCAAGTTTAGCAGATAGCAATTGTATGATTATTATAAATGAATTTGGTCAATCATCTTCTAAAATTGATAAATTTTATGATGACTAAGAATATGTTTGTTACCAACATATCATGGCTATTCAAAGAAGTGATGTGTTTTGTCACTAGTATTAAGTCATTTGATTAAGTAAAGCATGTTAACTAGAGAGAAAAATAGATTATGCAAACACTAATTTAATTATGGCAAAAATGTTTTATGTTTTAGAATTTTTCTTTATATGTAATATTGATTGTGAGTACCAAAGTCTAAATAAATGCAGTGCTTTTGAAACAGAGTGATTGCTGAATTTGCAGTCAGCCCTCTGTATCCATTTCTGTGGATTCAACCAATCACAGATTGAAAATATTTGGAAAAACAATAAAAATAACACTACAACACTAAAAAATAATATAAGTAAAAACAATACAATATAACAATTATTTGCACAGAATTTACATAATATCTAGTTTTGTAGTAATCTAGAGATGACTTAAATTATATGGGAGGATGTGCACAGGCTACATGCAAATACTAGTTCATTTTATGTCAAGGACCTGAGTATCTGCAGACTTTGATATCTGGGGGCAGGGTGGAGTGATGGTCTGGAATGCATAACCCAGATCTACTGAAGGATGACTGTGTATCCTTATTTCACAATAGGAATTTGAGAATTAGACTTCAAGCAACATCTTTTATCTCTAAGCTATAATGCTGCAAGGTGTTATTGATATTAACATTAGTGTGATATAAAGTAAAATTTAGGCATGGTAAATTTAATTTTGATAGAGTAATTTAAAGGAATCTTTAAATTCATAGGAGTTTTAAAACTAAAAATTCAACAGAAGATGGATTTTATGGGAAGGAATAAATTATTACTTTTTCATTCTTTGTTAGCAGACTAAATAATTACTTTGAAATATTTCAACAAGTTTTAAAAATTTAGCAACATTAAATCATATATAAATTGCAGTATCTATCATTCCTAAAGTCGCACTGATATTGTCTTATTCTTTGGATCACTGAAAATCAATTTTGATCAAATTCCCTGAGCATCAAACACAAAATCTTGAATTAGAAACTCAATTCACTTTATCATCTTTCACACACCATTAATGCCTTTGAGGCAGAAAATGACACATCTCCTAGAAATGCTGGATGGGTGAATTAGTTAGAGTCAACAAAAGGCTTTGCAATGTTAACGTCCTGTAACAAATGTTCAGTTTCAGCTCAGCTCTTTTTATCTACAGATAGTAAACTGATAAAAATCAGCCTGTACAATTTTGATTTTCAGTGCAAGTGTCTATCAGTTTCATTCAGGAGATTTTAAAGAATTATGTGCCATTTTAGTAATGATACTTTTCCCAGTTCTGGGAGTTGTAAAATGTTTATACTTTATTAAAACAAAGGACCCTGGAATAAATAGCATCACCTTTCTCTCTTTTCAGATTGAATTTAGTTAAAAATATTTATTCCAGTCTCTATAAAGAAGGATTACCTTGGTAGGCTTTTGTCCTTTCACTAACCCTGCAGAGACCTCCAGTTCCAGGATCTATTTGGGTACTTTTTGTAGGTTCAAAATGAGGAGGATGAATTACAGATGGTAACTAGGTTATGGTGATTTAACTTTTCAACCTTATCCTGGTACAAAAAATGGTACACATTCGATAGAAACTCCATTGCCATATAGTATTCAATGAAATACATGATTTATTGCATACTTTGTGCTGCTATGATGTTCAGCAGGTGTATTAAATGCAAGTGTGTTAAATGCATTTTTGGATTATGAAATTTTTAACTTACAATAGACATTTGGTGACATAACACTGTCAGTCAAGGAGCATCTATAGTTGGTTTCAAAAGGACTCTTAGCTCTAGTGTTGTATGTTTCCTTGAAGTTATCTATCAGATGTTCATGTTCTGGGGAGCTAGCACAGCATAACCAATCTCACAAGAAGCTGATGCCTAAACAGAAAGTTAGCAAATGAATATATGATTCAAGGCAATGCTAGCATCATGATCAATATGAGTCTTTGACACTGGACTTCCTCCGCTGCTAGATAAGTCTATTCTGAAGACTACTTACAGATTTCAAAAGATAGTTGAAATGGTCTGAAGCACATTTTCATTAAGCCAAGTGAATTGCCTTTTTCTAATCTGGAGATTTTTGTTCTACTAATTTTCCTTTTTTATAAATCTGTCTACTTCTATCACCACTGCTTCAATTCCAGCCCTCATTATCTTGGGAAATTTATCCTAATCAGTGTATATTACCAAGTCATTTCGTTGATATCTTATTTTTCTGAAGAAAATCCTACAGATATCTTATTTTACCAATTTGTCCTGATTCTTATTAGTTTGGTTTTTTTTGTTTTGTTTTGCTTTGGGTAGGGTGGGGATGGAATTTTTTTTTCCCTACGCCCCCAAATTGTAGGGTGATGCTTTATTCTGTTTCTGCAGATGTCTGTATATTGGCTACATGACACATTTTAACATGGCAAACGTGTTAAATAAGTAAGCATGTTAAAAAATTCTAAGAAAAAATATATGTATGTTCCTTTCATTATTGAGCTGGTATCATTTGTCCTCCAATCATAATCTTCAGATTGTAGTCTACTAGATCTGATGAGATATTGTTGACCATTTTACACATTCTTCTCTCTCTTCCTGTCTCCAGTATTTCACCTCTCATTCTCAGTTTCCAGATGAGAATCTTGGTTCTTGTTTCATTCTGAAAGTAGAGAATTCAGAGAATTTCCGCCTGATCCCTCCACTGCGCTAACAGCCTGTCTGCACCTGTGCACATATGCTCTGTCTTCCTTCCTGTTAGCACAAATAAATACTTCAGTCCCTGTTCCTCTCTCACCTGCTGAAGGACATCACTCTCATTTTTGTGTCCCTTTCTGTGTCATCAGATTTTTCCTCTCTACTGGATCTTTTGCATCTGCTTGGAAACATGGTGTGCTATTTCCCATCCTTAGCTCCTATGCATTCCTAGCGGGCAGCTTTGGGGAATCCTTGACTTCCCTGTAGACAGCACGCAATTTACTGGAAGATGGAATCCCCATCCACTCCCCCTTCTGAGCGGTCACAAGTCCTGTGATCTGCATAACTTTTGTAATCACAAGTTTTGTGATTTGCTTAACTTATGCCTAATGCTTGAAGTCTTAGACCTTGTAAACTCCCTTTACAAAAGCCGTGAGTCACCTCCCATGCCCCCTCCATTAGTTCTAAGGTTGTTCAGGAAGGTACAGGAACACTAGAATCCTTGTCCTGCCCTTCTCTAGGGGCTGTGATAATATGGACAGACATTAGTAGGTCTGTGTCACAGGGTCTCCAAGACATTCGCAGGTGGTCAATAAGGAAGTTAAGGAAATCACATCTATCTGATTGCAACACCTCCAAGGGAAAGGATTTAAGCCAGGACTCAGGGGGCTATGGGGCCACACTCATCTAGAGTCTAGGCCCGCTTCCTGTCTGTGGGGGGTAAACTTTTCTTAAATAAATCTTTTCTTCTTTCAAAAAAAGAGCTCTCCCTTGTCTCCACATTGCCCTCTACTGGATGGCATTTCTCTGCTCTTTCCAGTGAAACTCCTTGAAAGAATTATACCTACCTCTTTCCTTCCCATGTTTTCTTGAACCTGATCTACTCTGGTACCTCACCCTTTTTGCTAGTCCTCCCTTGTCTTCCTGATCTCTAATGACCTTGAAATATTGAAGTTCTTTAAGGTTCAGTTCTTGAGCCTCTTCTTTCCTCTGTCTGCACTCATCTGCTTCCAGCTTCCTAGCTTTAAATACCATCTCTGTGTTTGATGATTCCTTAACACGTCTCTAACTCTAACCTCTCTCCTGAACTCCAGACCAAATATGCCACGTTCCTAGTCAATAACTTCACCTGGATATATAATAGGCATTTGAGATTTAATATGCCCAAATCTGAACTAATTCCACACTCCCCACAAACCTGCTTCTGTCTTGTCCACCCATTCTCAGGGAATGACAGTTCATCCAGCAATCACTGAAGCCAAAAACCTTGATGTCATCCTTGGCTTCTCTTTCTCCCTTTCTCTCATACCCTACATCCAAACCATCTGCAAATCTGTTGACTCTGACCTTCAAAATGTGTCTATAATCCAACCAGTTTTTTTTTTCTTTTTAATCCAGCCAGTGTTTACCACCACCATTACTGTGACCTTAGTCCGAGCCAACATCATTCCGTGTCTGGATTCCTGCCTTCCTGCCAGAGTATCCTACCTAGGCTCTCTGCTTCTCCTCACAGCCCTTCAGTCTGTTCTCCATATTGCTTCCAGCACGCTCCCTTCAGCACATACATCAGATCATGTCAGAACCCCCCAGTGTCTTTCCATCTTAGTGTAGTAGAATTGGCAGTAGCTTCCCAGGCCCTATCACGTGGTGGCCCCTGTTCGTCTTCCCCTTCCTGCCCACACTCCAAGGGCTTCTCCTCAATTCCTCACTGCCCCCTCAGAGCCATTGCTCTTGCTCTTCTCTCTGCCTGAAACGCTCTTTCCCCAAGTATCTTCATAACTTGCTTCCTCTCTTCTTTCAGGCCCTCCCTAATCCTCCTGATTAAACTAGCAACTTCTTAGCACTCCACCAAGCACTCTTGAGACTGCTTTGTTTTTATCTAGTACTTATGGCCCTCAGACAAATATCTTTAATCATTTATTTATTATTTTTCTCTCCTTTACAAAATGAAGACAAAATGAGATAAGGGCTTTGTCTGTTATGTCCAGTTTGTCTGCCACATTTGTAGAACATTTGTAGAACATATTTGCCTGCCACTTCCTCCCAGAAAATAATTGTTGAATGAATGGATAAATTAACGAAAGAAGAGAAACTTGGACTGGAATCCTGCCTACATAATTCTAGTGTTTTATAGGATATAAATCTCTATCAACTCTACTGTGCATTTGTTCTGCTTTTATAGTCTTCTTTCTCATCTCTAGTTTAGTAACAAACTTTTTTATATTATTAAAATAGTTATTTTCCCTTTTTTTGTTATTTTTAAATTTTCTTTTTTTTTTTCCTTTTTTTTTTTTTTTTGTCAGAGTCTCACTATGTCTCCCAGGCTGGCGTGCAAGTGGCACTCTCATGGCTACCGTAGTCTTAACCTGCTAGGTTTAGGCAATCCTTCCACCTCAGCCTTCCAAGTAGCTAGAACTACAGGCACACACCATCGTGCCTGGCTAATTTTTTGTTTTATTGTAGAGACAAGGTCTTGCTGATTACTCAAGCTGGTCTCAAACTCTGGGTACAGGCAATCTTTTCACCTTCTCCTCCCAAAGTGCTGGGATTACAGGTGTGAGCCACCATGCCCAGCTTAAAAAATATATATATCTTAATAAGATAAAAGGTTAATGTCTTGAATTTCTTTTAAAGCATTTCTAAAAGTGAGCTTTTTAAGAAAAATTATCCATATAGATAGTCAGGGGACATTTATGCAGTCTGGGGCTTCTTCTAGTGTGAAGATGATTTGGCTGAGAAGAGGAGGAGCAATGAGGTACTGCGTGGGGCCATCGAGACGTACCAAGAGGTGGCCAGCCTGCCTGATGTCCCTGCAGACCTGCTGAAGCTGACTTTGAAGCGGCGCTCAGACAGACAACAGTTTCTAGGTGGGTAAGGTGCAGTAAGAGTTAATTCAATAGGAAATGGCATGCTTTTATCTTGAAGAACCTAAGGGTCACGCATACTCTTAGGAGAGTTAAGTTACATGGGAAGACACCTGAGTTTTATAACTAATTTCAAGTAATTTACCTGTGTCCTCAATTGACCATCTCTAAAACTGATATAGCAATTCTAACAGGCATACCTTAGAGATAGTACAGGTTCAGTTCCAGACCACCACAATAAAGCCAGTCACATGATTTTTCTGGTTTTCCCATGTATAGTAAACATAAAAGTTATGTGTCCAGTACACTGTAATCTATTAAGTGTGCAATAATGTGTCTTTAAAAATGTGTAAACCTTAGTTTTAAAAATGCTTTATGCTCAAAAATGCTAATGATCATCTGTCCCTACAGTGAGTCATAATAGCTGTTAACTAATCAGGGTGAAGATTGCTAAAGTTTGGGGTGGCTGTGGCAGTTTCTTAAAATAAGACAACAATGAAAGTTTGCCAGATTGATTGACTCTTCCCTTCACAAAAGATTTCTCTGTAGCATGTGATACTGTTTAATAGCATTTTACCCAGAGTAACACTTCTTTCAAAATTGGAGACAATCTTCTCAAACCCGGCCACTGCTTTATCAACTATGTGCGTGTAATATTCTAAATCCTTTGTTGTCATTTCAATGTTTACAACATCTTCACCAGGAGTAAATTTCAAGAAACCACTTTCTTTGTTCATTTATAAGAAGCAACTACTCATCTCATGTATCATGAGATTGTAACAATTCAGTCACATTTTCAGACTAATTCTGGTTTTCTCGCTATTTCTATCTCATCTGTAGTTACTTTCTCCATTGAAGTCTTGAACTGTTCAAAGTAATACATGAGTGTTGGAATCAACTTCTTCCAAACTCCTGTTAATGTTGATATTTTGACCTCTTCTCATAACATGTGAATATTCTTAATGGCATCTATGATGGTGGATTCTTTCCAGAAGGTTTTCAATTTACTAAGCCTGGGTTTATCAGAGGACTCACTATCTATGACAGTTATAACCTTATGAAATGTATTTCTTAAATAATAAGACTTTAAAATTTAAATTGCTGCTTGATTTACAAATGGATAGTGTATTATCCAGACATGAAAACATGTCTCCATCAGAGTTTTGGGGTGATTAGATGCAGTGTCAATGAGCTGTAATACTTTGAAAGGAATCTACTTTTTTCAGCAGTAGGTCTCAACAGTGGGCTTATAATATCAGTAAACTGTGTTGTAAACAGATGTGCTGTCATCAGTTTTTTTTTGCTTTATTTCTATTTCCTTTTATGCACAGGCATAATTCTTAAGGGCACTAAGATTTTCAAAATGACAAATGAGCATTGGCTTCAATGTGTAGGTACCAGCTACATTAGCCCCTAACAAGAGAATCAGCCTATCCTTTGAAACTTTGAAGCTAAGCATTTTCTTCTCCTTTCTAGCTATGAAAGTCCTAGATGGCATCTTCTTCCAGTAGTTTGTCTACATTCAAAGTTTTGTCTACTTTGAAAATCTGATGTTTAGCATAGCCTCCTTCATCTGTGACCTTAGTTAGATCTTCTGGATCACTTGCTGCTGCTTCTATGTCCACACTTGCTGCCTCCCCTCACATTTTTATGTTATGGAGACGGTTTCTTTAATCTTCATGACCAACCTTTGCTAGCTTCAAATTTCTTTTCTGCCGCTGCCTCACCTCTCCAGCCTTCAAAGAATGGGAGAGAGTTAGGGCCTTGCTCTAGGTTAGGCTTTGGCTTAAGGGATGTTGTGACTGATTTGATCTTCTGTTCAGGCCACTCAGACTTTCTCCGTATTAGCACAAAGGCCGTTATACTTTCTTGCCATTCTTGTGTTCATTGGAGTAGCACCTTTGATTTCCTTCAATAACTTTTCCTTTGCATTCCAACTTGGCTAGCAATTTGGCACAAGAGGCTTTGCTTTTGGCCTATCTGGGCTTTTAACAGACCTTTGTCACTAAACTTAATAATTTCTAGCTTTTGATTTAAAATGAGGGAAGTACCACCCTTCCTTTTATGTGAACGCTTAATTGGCCTAATTTCAACATTGTTGTGTCTCAGGGAATGGGGAAACCAGAGAAGAGGAAGAGAGATGGAGACACATGTGCTTGGTGGAGCTGTCAGAACATACAGGTCTTGATTAGCTCTGCCACCTTATATGCGTGTGGTTTGTGGTGTCCCAAAATAATTGCAGTAGGAATATCAAAGATCATTGGTCACAGGTCACCATAACAGATATAATAATAATGAAAAAGTTTGAGATGTTGCAAGAATTACCAAAATGTGACACGGAGACGTGAAGTGAACACTTGCTCTTGGAAAAATGGTGCTGATAGACTTGCTGAATACAAACCTTCAACTTGTAAAACATGCAGTATCTGCAAAGTGCAGTAAAGCGAGGGACAATAAAACAAAGTGTGCCTATAATTACAAAGATGCAGATGGTATTTTTATACCTTTCCTTCCCCCGCTTTTCGCCCATTTTAAGGTGAGGTGAATAGAATGCTGAGAGCTTAGATTATTTGCCTAAAGGCCCATAGCTAATATATTAATAGGTCTGGAATCAGAAACTGTTTCTGTGATGCCAAATTATTTTCTCTCTTAACTATAACAAACTGATTCAGGGAGGTTGAAATTATCAGGGAAAAAAAATTATAGAGGAATGTTAGGTGTTTTGAAAATTTACTTGTAAGATTTTATCCTACACTAAGGAAAAGGTTAGCGTAAAATTTTAACCATGAAGTAAATTTGCAAATGCTTTGAAAAGAATATCACGTGATATTCTCTGGACTTACCCAGGTTCCCAGTGCCAATGGCAAGTAAGACTAGCTGCCAGCTAACTTCACATTAACCAGACTTGTAGCTCTCTCTCCTCAGCATGTCATTGTCAACCAGGAGGGAAGTAGCTAAGCCAGGAATCACTGCTGAGGCAAGTGCTCCACTGGCTGGATGTCTGCATGGACAGATTATCAATGTCACTTGGGAGAGACTCTTATAAGGAAGTGTCAAGGCCCGACTGATCCTTCTGACGGTTTTCTGAGGAATAGAATAAAGGGGAATGGTGTTACCTTTGTAGATGACCAAAATCTATGATAGGAGTAGAGCCCAACTGATGACTAAAAACTATAAGAAATGGCCAATTAGGCTTATGTCCACAGGGTGCAGTCCCGGGAAGGAGAGGCAGGGCCGGGCCTCCAGGGAGACAAAGCAGGCACTTGTCATGGACGTCAAGTCAGCATTACTGAGTTTTCCTTTTTCATCAGCCTCCAAGATGGCTCTGCTTAGCACTGTTTACTGACCCTGTAAACATTTAAAATGTTAATATTATGTTCATTATGGATGTTTTACATCAATTTCAATTTTTTAAAAAGGGTACATTAATCTATTTTTCACATGAAAATTATGAACTTTTTGGCGCCCTCTGACCTTTTGCCCCAAGTGTCTCCGTCATCTCAGCCTACTTCCCAGCCTGGGGAAGAAGACTGCCTAAGGAGAAATCTGACCCCCTTCTGCAATAACCCTTCGACATTTCAATAGGATCCTTTCCTCTGTGTGAGAATTAGGCAAATTCACTTGGGGATGTACTAAGGCAACTGCAGGCAGAAGATTTGGGTGAAAATGTCAAGATGATGAAGTTCACTCACCATGGAAGAGAGTTTCAAGATGGTGAAGTTCACTCACCTGGAAGAGAGTTTCAGAATACAGAGTGGAAGAAGCAGGGAGCAGATGGCTGCAGGAGGGATTTTTATCTGTGCCTTTGTTGTGACTAATAGGAGAAGTTTAAAAGAAGAGGGTGAGCCTAGGTGGGCAGGTAGAGGGAAGGAAGGGTATAGAAAAGTGAGCTTAGATGTGTCGGTGAGGGAATGACTGGAGTTCTGATTGGAATACAATTGACCAGGGGTTGAAGGGTATGGGGTAAGATGGTGATGCTTTATGCCAGCTAGTTGGTTAGTGGAGTATGCAGTGGCATTCGCTTATTATTCACAATCCTAGCTAATATTGAGTTTATGCACAACTAAGCCCTGTGGGTGATTCGTTTTTGTTTATTTTGTTTTGTTTTCATGTTTGCTAGTCTTGTTTTGCACTTTTTCTTTTATACAGTTTGTCTTTCCGACTGTGGAAAGGAGTAATAACAATTAGCCCATAAATTTTAAATTTCCATCAGTCAGCCTCAAAAATCAATTGAAGCTGTTCTTTTCATGATTCATGTAGTGCATAGTATGCTATCGTCCACCAGAGGGTCCCATAATACTGGATGATGCATCCTTTGCTCCATGACTAAATCTTTACCGACAGAGATGAGTATACTTAACTGAAGATGTGTCTGCAGTTAAATACTATCCTGAGTACCTTCGTAACTTTTCAACTTTTATGCAGGGTGCTAGACCCTGAAATCAATTTGACTTTTTATTGTTTACCCTCTATTCATAATTTTAAAGTTATTAAACCAAAAATATCTCAGGAAAACATTTTTTAACAAGGAATTAGTAACTAAATCTTTCTTAATATGGAATTCAACCTAAAAAGATAAATGATGATGAATTTAGACATTGAAAATGTCTTTAAAATGTTTATAATCAATATTATATTCAGTATCTACTTATGTCAGTCACTGATACCATTGCAACTACATCATGAAATTCTACTAGGTACTTAATAAGCCACTAATATATAAAGTCAGATTTAAACTGGTTTTCAGGTTCTGTCTAATAGTCTTTCATAATCTGTATTCTCATTAAAAAATTGTTCATAATCCGTTTTCTGTTTTCATTTCTATATATTTTCTTCCATAAACTCAGGTCATATGAGAGGTTCCCTGCTTACCCTACAGAGATTAGTTCAACTGTTCCCCAATGACACTTCCTTAAAGAATGACCTTGGAGTGGGATACCTCTTGATAGGAGATAATGACAATGCCAAGAAGGTTTATGAAGAGGTAAGCATCAGTCTCTAGTCACTATGTTAAAATATTTTTAACATTAAGTTCTAGTGCTATTGGTTTTAGCATTACTTTTTCCCTCTAATCAGAAGATTTTAAATCGTAATTAATTCTTAGTACATCAAAGTCTTCAACTTGTAATTGTGATATTTTTAAAGCGTCATTTTTATCTTTTCATAAATAGTCTTCCTAAAACTATTCTTTATGATAGGAAGAGGAACTCAAGTTTCTGTGTATATAAAAAACATATTTCCTTTTTTCCACCAGTAGTATGGTCTACAGAGAGTCTGCAAAACATGGCCCTTTCTTTTTTGTTTTAGTTTTTATTTTAAAGATGTAGGGTACACGTCAGGATCAGGCATGTGAATGATATCCATACAGGTGAAGTTTGGGCCTCCCATTGTACCTCACTTCACCTAGATTGGGATCAGGCACTCTTATTGATGTTATGTGCAACCCCTTGTCCCTCCCCTGGCAGAATCCTGCTATGGCCAGTCCCTTTCTTGTAGGATTGTGCTAGGTGTTCAGGGACCACTTATGAGTGAGAACATGTGGTACTCAGTTATTTGTTTCTGTGATAGATCACTGTGTATTATAGGCTCCAAATCCATTGAAGTTGTTACAAAGTCCATAATTTCATTCTCTTTTTGGCTGTATAATATTCCATTGTGTAGATGTACCACATATTTTTAATCCAGTCCACTTTTGATGAGCAGCATGGTTGGTTCCATGTTTTTGCTATTGTGAATAGTGCTTCAATAAACATGTGCGCATAGATATCTTTTTGTAGAATTATTTGAGTTCTTCTGAATATATTCCAAGTAGGGGAGTTGCTGGGTCATATGGAAGGTCAATTTCTAGTTCTTTTAGAAATCGCCACACTGTTTTCCATAAAGTTGAACTATTTTGCACTCCTATCAACAGTGCGGAAGTGTTCCTTTTTCTTCACATTCTCAAAAGCATCTGTTTGTTTGTTTGTTTTAATCATGATGGCCATTCTTACTGGAATTAGGTGGTATCTCAATATGGTTTTGATCAAAACTGCATGGTATTGGTACAAGAACAGGCATATAGACCAAAGAACAGTAGAGAGATCCAGAAGCAAAACCTCAATCTGTCAACCAACTTATCTTTGACAAAGCTTCCACCAACAACCACTGGGGAGAGAAGAACCTTTCAGTGAATGGTGCTGGGAAAACTGGCTGACCACATGCAGAAGAATGAAACAGGACCCCCTACCTATCACCATACACAAACATCAAAGCCCTAAACATAAAACCTCAAACTATAAGACTCTTAGAAAACACAGAAGACACCCTTACAGAGGTTGGAATAGGCAACCAATTCCTGATCAAAACCCCAAAAGCCCGTGCCATAAGAGATAAGATAGACAAGCAAGACCTCATCAAACTGAAAAGCTTCTGCAAAGCAAAAGAAACTATCAAGAGAGCTGGTAGATAGCCCACAGAATGGGTAAAAATATTTGCCAATTGTATATCTGATAAAGTCCTAACATCCAGGATCTACAAGGAACTCAAACATGCTGAAAGGGAAAAAAAAAACAAAACAGTCCCATTCAAAAGTAGGCAAAAGACATGAAAAGACACTACTCAAAAGAAGACATAAGAACAGCCAACAGGAATATGAAAAAATGCTCAGCCTCACTAGTCATCAGAGAAAAGCATATCCGTATCCTTTTCATGATTATGGAATAAATTACTCACTTTTCAGAAGGGCATTGACTCTTCAGATCCTCTGGCAAGGAGGCATTTCAAAAGACTTCTACTTTATAAGGATATTTTAATAGATAATCTGTAAGTCACAAGTAACTATAAAATCTAGAAAACTCCTTAGGAGGAATTCATTGAGTACAGAATAGCAGGATACCCAATGGACTTTGAAGCTGGAGAAAGTTAATGCCTCTATACAAGAAAGATGAGCACATTTACTTGTTATTCTTTAAATTAGGCCTGCTGATAATTAGTTATCAAGGTAGTGTAGTCTACATCAAAATGCTATTACTCAGTTACAGCCAATACAGTTTCTTCTACAGTATTTTATTTTTTTAAGAGACAACATCTTGCTCTATTGCTCAGACTGGAGTGCAGTAGTATGATTATAGCTCACTGCAGCCTTAAAATTCTGGGATCAAGCAATCCTCCCATCTCTGCCTTCCAAGTAGCTGGGACTATGGGTGACTGCTCCTGTACTCAGCTCATTAAAAAAAGATGTTTTTTGGAATAGCATCTTGTTATGTTGCCCAGGTTTGTCCTCACCTCCTAACCACAAGCAATTCTCCTGTCTCAGCCTCCTGAGTAGCTGGAATTGCAGTCAAAAGCCACTGTGCCCAGCTCCTACATTCTTTTTAAAATGCCATCAAGTACAGCAATTTCACATTCAGTCCAGAGATTAGGTCTACTCTCAAAGTGGCACTTCCTCTGCTATTGCTGCTTTTGCATAATTGAAAATCATTAAATTTTGGAGCAGTTGTCTTTTTACTCTTCTCATAATTTTTATGTTTTTCTTAGAGAGCAGAAATAAGACCTTTGCTTTTCATAACCACTAATATCTACACAGAGTGAATTGAACCTACAATATTGAAAACGCGTACCATCTACTAAAGACCTCTTCCAGGTCATAAAATAATTCCATGTGGGACATTGTATTTGCTAGTGGCCAAAATATAACACTCAGTTCTCTGTCTTACAGAATTTGGTTAAAGGAAGCATCATATATCTCAGTGATTCAGGATCTTGTGAATGTAAGAGTTGCAAGCTATAGCAGACATATCCATTATTTTATCACAATCAGAGTACACAATGATGCAACTGTAGAATTCCTTTCTTCCTCCCTCCTCTCTTTCTTTTCTCCTCCTTCCCTCTACTCTCCCTTCCTCCCTCATTCTTTCCCTTCTTTTCTTCCTTCCTAGTAGAATTATTTACTGTTTTCCTTCTTCTGTCCCTCTACTCTTCCTCTCTTCCTTTCTCCCTTCCTACTTCCCTCTCTCCTTCCTTCTTCCGTCTAAAAATCACTAGTAAGTGCGTCTATGTGCCAAGCATATCAGGGCAAGTTTGGAAAGCATTTACTAGTTTCTCTCACCATCTATGAATTTGTCTGTCTTCACTTTAAAAACCTTCCTTGGCTGGGTGTGGTGGCTCATGCCTGTAATCCCAACATTTTGAGAGGCCAAGAAAGGAAGATTGCTGGAGTTTGAGACCACCGTGGACAACACAGCAAGACATCCCCTCTACCAAAAATAAAATAATTAGCTGGGTATTGTGGTGTGCACACTGCAGTCCCAGCTACTTAAGAAACTGAAGTGGAAGGTTTATCTTAACCCAGGAGGTCAAGGTTGTGGTGAACTGTGATCCTGTCACTGCACTCTCACCTGGGTGACAGAGTAAGACTTCAACTCAAAAACAAAACAAACAAGAATATCTTCCTTGAGTGTATTTGTCCCTTTACCTAACACTAAATTTCACATGTGAAATGTTTTAATTCATCCTGAAAAATAAAATTTACCTGCTGTTGTCTAAAATATAGTCATATTATACAATTGAGTGAATTTATCTTTTTAAAAAAGCATTGATAGACTGAAAATATGTGTAGGGATTGCCTTTTCTCCCCTTCTCTCCTTTCTAAGTTAATAATCTGTATCTAATGGATGCTTTTTCCTTAACCAAAGTTTATCGTGATATGTTTATGTCTCCATCAGAGCTCATTTTCAGATAAATAATATTGCAATCACATCTTTTCTACATGTTGATTTTTATTGTTGCGTAAATGTATAACAGTTCCCTTTCTGGATTTTTGCTGCTTTCATTTCAATAAAGAGACCAGCTCTGAAATGGTCTGAGGTAGACCTCTCCTGTCTGTAGCTTCGGAACCTCTTGCTTCTCTTCCAAGGTGGCGCCACTGCCAGCTGCCCAAGCTGCCACGGCAGGGAGGCCACTGCTGTTCCTGACTTCTCCTACACCTCATGTGCAGCTATTCAGTCAGTCAACACACATTTATGAGAACACACACAGTAGCTTTGGAAATGATAGTTGGTGAATCAAACCCAGAACGGGCCCCTCATGGAGTTTGTGGTCTGGCACCAAATCACTAATTGCTGTCCATTTAACCTTCTGAATATCTTTCACATCTCTGTTCTTTCTTAATGCAACACTTATCATCTCTTGCCTGAATGAGGAGGACTGGTGTCTCCTGTCCTGCCCTGCTTTCCCCGACCTTTATCAACACCAGCTCACAAATCTCACCATTGCACAAATCCCACCGTCTCTCTCAGCTTTTTCTGTGGCTCCCACTGTCCCCAGCAGTGGTCTTCGTGCATTTGGTCACAGATCCTTTTACACGAGAATGTCCAAGCAAATACTTGTAATATATTTATGTATCTATAATGTGTATATATACTAATATATTGTGTATAATATAAAAGGTACACACTCCAAAGTAAGTTTTAAGGTGAAAGAAAACATTTAAGATGCTTTTAGAATTTCAGTTGCCAAAAATGTTTTAACTCTCCCTAAAAAATTAATATTTAGTCATATCGATAGGCGGTGTTTTTTATGATGATATGACTTTTTAAAGTCCTACCAATGTGTCATATGAAGAGTTTGCACTGAGAGCAGAAATGTTAGCTGTACCAGTTTGTTGTTATATGTGTGCATACGTGTGTGTATTGTATGTAGAGAAAGAGAGAGAATCTGTGTAACGCTGTTGTAGTTGACCCTTAAACAATGTGAGGTCCTGGGTATCAAACCCTAATGCCATCAAAAATCTACATATAACTTTTGTCTCCCCTAAAACTTAACTCCTAACAGCCTACTGTTGAACAGATACCTTACTGATAACATAAACCACCAATTAACATATATTTTGTATGTTATATGTATTTTATACTGTATTCTTGCAATATAGTAAGCTAGAGAAAAGAAAACATTATTAGCTGGAGTGGTTGTTGACGCTTGTAATCTCAGCACTTTGGAAGGTCGAGGCAGAAGGATTACTTGAGCCTAGGAGTTCAACACCACCCTAGACAAATAGTGAGACCTTGTCTTTACAAAATAAAAATGTTTTAAATTAACCAGGCATGGTGGTGCATGCCTGTAGTCCCAGCTACATGGGGGTCTGACACAAGAGGATCACTTGAGCCCAGGAGTTAGAGGCTGCAGTGAGCCGTGGTGGTGCCACTGCCCTTAATCCTGGGCAACAAAGTGAGACCATAACTTAAAAAAAAAGGAAAAGAAGCCAGGCTCGGTGGCTCAGCCTGTAATCCCGCGCCTTTGGGAGGCTGAAATGAGTGGATTGCCTGTGCCCGCGGGTTCGAGACCCACCTGGGCAGCGAGACCTCATCTCTACAATAAATCAAAAAATTTAGCCGGGCGTGGTAGCGCATGCCTGTAATTCCAGCTACTTGGAAGGCTGAGACGGAAGGATCGCCGGAGCCCAGCAGGTCGAGGCTGCGGTGGCCAGGAGCGGCCACTGCACTCCAGTCTGGGCAACAGAGTGAGACTCCAACTCAAAAAAAAAAAAAAAAAAGGAAAAGAAAAAGAAAGAGAGAAAAAAGGAAAGAAAATGCTATTAAGAAAATCATAAGGAAGAGAAAACATATTTGCTCTTTGTTAAGTGAAAGTGGATCATCATAAAGGCCTTGTGGTCTTCACGTTGAGTAGACTGAGGAGGAGGAGGAGAAAGAGAAGGAATTGGTCTTGCTGTCTCAGGGGTGGCAGAAAATCTGTGTGTGAGTAGACCTAGGCAGTTTAAGCCAGTGTTGTTCTAGGGTCAACTGTGGCCTCAATCTCGGTTTCTTAGAAATCTCATAAAACCACGTGTCACTTTCTGAGTGTCTGTTGATTATAACACCCCAACCCTCCCATTTGTACTGAAGGGGACCTGTGACTGTCCACCATGCAGACAGTAGGAGAGCCACAGAGTTTGTTTCATACTGCATTTTCTATTTCAGAAACAGATATCTGTAGAAGTGTTTGTAATTTCTTTCTACTCCCCAGGGGATTATCTTATACATGATACTAAACAGGACTTTTTTGTGATTTTGACTTCTGCCCTCTTCTCCAACCACTTTTTGTTTGTAATTTAATATTCCCTTTTGCTCTTTCTGGCCCACTATTCCTTTTTACTTACTCTCTATTATGCCTTGAATGCCTTGTCTCCCACTGCATCTTATATTCCTTCTCCTGGTGAACTCCTATTCATCCCTAAATACCTTTCAGAGCTTGCCCATGTCCACACTCACCTTAGATTCAGCTAGGTGCCCCTGCTGTTTACTTCCTCATGCTTCATGCCAGTCTCTATGGCTTCACTTACCACTTGCATTACCATTGTCTGCTTAAGAATCTGTCTCCCTCACTTGACTAAGAGGCCCCTGGAAAAAGAGAATAGATCTCATTCATGTTTATATGTCCTGGGCCTAGAAGAGTTCTGTGTGTTCTAAAATGTCTAGAAGACCGGGCACAATGGCTCATGCCTGTAGTTCCAGCACTTTGGGAAGCTGAGGCAGGAAGATTGATGGAGCCCAGAAATCCACAACCAACCTAGACAAAATAGCAAGACCTCATCTCTAAAAGAATACCAAAAAATTAGGCAGGCATGGTAGCATGCACCTTTTGTCTCAGCTTCTCAGGAGACTGAGGTGGAAGTATCACTTGAGCTCAGGAGGTCGAGGCTGCAGTAAGCCAGGCTCGTACCACTGCCCTCCAGCCTGGACAACAGAGTGGGACCCTATCACAGAGAAAGTTTAGAGAGAGAGAGAGAGAGAAAAAGGTTGAGCTAGTAAATGAATACATTTGTTAATTACTTGAGATGATGGTTCTGTGCCTCCAGTAGGCAGAAATGTCATCTGTGTAGCTGTAATAATTATAATAATTTTTGTGGTTATGCTAGCAAAAACGTGATCTGCCTCAATTTAGCTCAATTTCAGAGGTATTTATTGAGCTCTTGCTCAGCATCTAGCTGAGGAACAGTGCTGCAAATGATACAGAAAAGCAGGATCTGGGCTTTCAGAGACCTCATTAGGGAGGAAAGCCCAGCATGCACCCATCCATGCATTTAGTGCCGATTTCTCAAGTTCCTGCTGCATGGCAGGCACCGGGGATGAAAACTAAGTGAAATAGACTAAATCCCTGTGGAGCCTACATTGTAGTAGAGGGAATAAAAAATATCATAGGTTGGATGGTGATGAGTGCCATGAAGAAACATGAATGAGGACAAAGATGCGGGAGAGTGACTGGTAATGAAGTTGGCAGAAGAGGGGGCTGTTTTGATAGTAGAGGTGGTGGTCAGGGGGTCACCCTGAGATGGTGACCTTCAAGCAAGGATTTCCTTCATTAGGTTAAAGGAGTCAGTCATCTGGATATCTTGTGGAAGAACTTGAGTCAGAGGAATATCGTGCCAGGGTCCTGAGCCAGGGGTGCCTTTCACTTGCTCTGGAGCAGCAAGGAGTGTAGTGTGCCTCAAAGGTGACTGGGAAGTGCCTGAGAAGAGGCAGGAGGGGAGGCCAGAGAATGGACCAGCCTAGCCCAAGGGAGTCCTGGGGGGTGGTTCCAAGTACAGGGTCTTGTACTCTGAGTGAAATGGAGCAGAGGAAGGATGAGATCAGATCTGCCCCCAAGATCTAGTGAATTCACTCGGCCCTATGTGGCGAATGGACTGCTTGAGAGCAGGCCTTGGGGTACAGTGGATCAGCAAGTAATAGGCCCCTGTGAGAAGGTAAGGAGAGATGACGAGGCTTGGACCAGGGTGGCAGCAGTGAAGGAAGCAACAAGTGGTGTGATTCTGAATATACTTGAAAGGTAACATTGGCCAGATTTGCTAATGAATGGGGTGCAGGACCAGATCCAAGATGAAAACACTGAAGTGTTGGTATTGTACGCTGTGTGGACCCATCAAGGTTATGGCATCTTCTCCCTGTGTTCATTTGCTCCTTCTGTGTCAGAGCCTCATGGTGGCTGTGGCTTTCCTTTTTCTACCCATGCTCCAACATGAGAAGAAGAGTTAGGAGATACATTTTTTTCTCTACATGCATCCAACTCAAACCTTCCTCATCTTTCTCTTTTGTTCCACATATTAATTTATCTAAGCAGCTTCACGAGTTGAATATTGTTGTTTTGATTTCTCACTGCTAAAATTTAATTTAGAGGCATTTTGCATATTTTATCTTTAAATCAGAGTAAATGCTTATAATAATAAATAACGATGTGGTTTTTATGAAATTTTTACCTAGATTTTATCACAGAATATGGGATTTGCTCATCATATTATCCTCAGTGCTTAAAATGGTTTGGGTACTCTGGAAGTTGCTTTGTTGAATGACTGTATTGTGACATATTACAAATCAAAATCTAAATTTTACTTTAGTTAAGGTCATGTATAAAGCTTATATATGAAACGGTGTCTGATAACCATCCAGCGTTGTCTCCAAGTATAACAAATTCAAAGCAATCTCCCCCTGATCACTAAAAAAATCTTCAAGTCATGTCAATTGACAGATATTTTGCTGACTTGCATCAGTAAAGCAGTGTTTTAGCAGTTATTGCCCTTTCATTCAATCCTTCATTCTTGAAGAGCCATTGTGTACATGTGAAAAGCATATTGATTGAGTTGCAGGGAAACGAGGCCATTGAAGTTTAATGATATTGCCACCAGAAAAAGTACTACAATGTTTTAAACTGTAACATCATAATCCAATCTAAGTACAGCAAAGCAAATGAAAATTTGTTTTGGCCGTCATTTGTAGTCAATCACTCTAGCTCTTCGTTTTCTTTGTGTTTAGGTTCTGAGTGTGACACCTAACGATGGCTTTGCCAAAGTCCATTATGGCTTCATCCTGAAGGCACAGAACAAGATCGCTGAGAGCATTCCCTATTTGAAGGTAATTCTCACTGCTCTTCCTCTTCTTTCATCTTCGGATCCCTTTGAGTCATTGGGACATCCTTGATGATGCACTGTAGATTGATTGGCATGCACTGCTGGGTCTTTCATAGTACACTCTCTGACCATGATACTGGTAGGCAGCCTCTGCTATAACTGTCGGTATGTCAGATGTCAAAATACCAACCATGTGAGCAAGACCATTTGGAAAGGACTTTATGAACAAATTCCTAAAACTGAAATTGTTATTAGTTTACAAATAAATGAAAAAGGTAGAAAAAAATGAGTGACATTTTAAATATTTTAAAATATGGAGAATGCATGAAATTTTCCTTTTGCAAGTTAATCATGTATTGAGTCTACTCTGAACAGGGCTCTTGGCTAGCTACGCAAAGTGTGGTAATAAATGCAAATTGAATAGGCCAACCCCGAGCTTATCTGATAGCTCAAAATATTCAGATTAAAATATGCTATGTTTTTCTCATATCTGGTGAATCAATTCACCAGAATCTCATGTGGTCTAGTACAGGGCTGTTCTAGAATTTCTGCCATGATGGCAGAAAGCATTCTCCAGTATTGATGGTCATACTCGATTCTGGATTCTCCAGTATGATGGGCACTGATCTCATGTGGCCATTTAGCACTTGAAATGTAGCTACTAGAACTGAGGAAGTGAATTTTTCATTTTATTTAATTTTAACATAGATAGTGACATGTGACTAGAGGCTACCATATTGGACGGATACCTGATTACATAGCTGTGAACTTCTTTAAGTAACAGTATATTCCACTTTTATGATCTCCTTCTTTTACAGGACTTAAATCAGATTTTCCAAATAACAACCCACTGATTGCAAATAGCTTGCATGTTTTGTTTGGCCAGCATAGTTCTATTATAAACAACTTTAATTGCTTGCCTCATTTGACTCTGGAAAGTTCATATCTGGCCCACTTACCTACACACTGAGCTGAGCAGTGGTGCCCCCCTTGGAGTTGGGCTGTCTCTGGGTGCCGGTAAACCCTTACATTCCCTGCCAAGGCCCTGTGGGCATGTGGGTTTCTCTGATTTAAATTGTCCCCTTTATATTTCCTTTGACAAAGGACAGCTTGATAATACTCCCCTTCAGATATGGAGAAAGTGAGACCTGTGTTGGTTAGTTAAACAGGCAAGGGCATGTGTTGGTGAGCTCTCCTTCCAAACTGAGTGATGTTTCTTCTATCCCCTCATGTGACTTGCTACTTTCCAACATTATGCAAATAAAATTTCTTCCTAGTGAAAAATAATAAGCTTCCTGTGAAGAGGCCTCAACAATGCAGATTTTTTAGAAAGAAGTCCTTGACATGTAGATATTTTTTTTACTTTTGACTTTTGCTTTTCTAAATTCATTCTCTTGCTTTAATATTTTCTCTTAAAAATTAAAGGAAGAGAAGGGAAACATAAATTTCAATTTTAATCTTTGTGTGTGAAGTGAAAACATCAGCTAAATGTTTTAGGATAGAGATTTGTTTAATAAAAATTACATTTTTAAAGATTCGGATTAGCTTTGATTCTTCTGTGTGTTTTGTAAAAAAAAATTATTAAAAGGTAAGGACACATTTGTTTTGAGTAGAAAGAAATAGTACTTGCAGTTGGGCTGCCATCACTTCAAACATGAGCAGTTAAACATTTTGGTTCAGGAATAAAAAGTCTCTAGATGACATATGGTCAGATTTGGAGAGCAAAATAATGTGAGAGCTATCCTGCCAGAGAAATTCTTTAGAATATTTAACTATGATTGCTCTCACACAGAAGGTGCACAAAGTATCATACTAATTTTATGGGCTATTCCACTATGGAGTAATGATAGTTACATATAGCTTTATGATCTCCTCTTGCTTTTGGATTGCAAATATTGACCAATCAACTCATTGTCAAATTTTCACAGAGATATATTTTTCTGGTTCTTAGATTTTTGTATAATATGCCATAGGAAAATCCACATAAATGAAGAATGGAATCTGGCGTTTAATTCTTTCACAAATACTAACACTGTCTCTCTACAGGAAGGAATAGAATCTGGAGATCCTGGCACTGATGATGGAAGATTTTATTTCCACCTGGGGGATGCTATGCAGAGGGTTGGGAACAAAGAGGTAATGGGTGTGTGAACTTCTTCTTCTCTCTCACTGAGGATTAATTTGGGGGAATAATTATTCCTACGGGAAAGTTATAATTAAAAAATATATTTTGGGCCAGGCTTGGTGGCTCAGCTTGTAACCCAGTGCTTTGGGAGGCGGAGGTGAGTGGATTGCCTGAGCCCGCGGGTTCGAGACTCGCCTGGGCAACTTGGCGAGACCTCATCTCTACAATAAATCAAAAAATTAGCCGGGCATGGTAGCACGCACCTGTACTTCCAGCTACTTGGAAGGCTGAGGCGGAAGGATCGCCGAAGCCCAGCAGGTCAAGGCTGCGGTGGCCAGGAGCATTCCACTGCATGCCAGTCTGGGCGACAGAGTGAGACTAAAACTCAAATATATACACACACACACACACACACACACACACACACACACACACACACACAGAGAGAGAGAGAGAGAGAAAATATCAACCTTTGCAGACTGTGATTTAAACTCTTTAGCTATTTAAACTGTGTTTGGAACAACCCAAAAGCTCAAGTTTAATCCTATTAAGAATTCTTGGGATTTGGTGTTTATAGTTTCTTTGAAGAAGTCAGCTAAGTAAGCACAAGAGCAGTCTTTAAATTGGTGTGTGTCTATGTGTTTGTGTATGTATGTATTTGTGTGCCTGTAGAGAAAGAGAAAGAGAAATTGCCTTGGACAAGTATTTTTCTAATTATGAGATAAAGAGATGTCTCTGAAATTATTTAAATTTTAAAATATATTTGTTTGCCTGAATTTGTTTTTGTTTTATTTTGGAATTTCAAAACTAGTTATTTTTACATTGAAGTCGTTACTTAACCGATTTCTAAGAATGCTGATCCTGCTGGTTAGTTGTGTAATTACCCTCTGAAATATGTAATACCAAACTTAAGATTAATACTTATGGCTATAGTAATGACAGGTACTCACACACAAAAAAATGTTGTAGCTAAAACAAGTTACATGTTTTCTTTGGGACGATTACTTTTTTCTGAATACAGCTTCTATAACATAATATTGGATCATTAATCACTACATCAGGGACTATAAATTTCAAAACAATTAGTTGTTTATATGGCACTGCTGGATGGCGAAGCCCGCCTTTCCTGTCCTGCACTATTGCAGGGGTGCTAGGCTGGGCCGTGCTTTGGAGACAGTGAATAAAAGGGTAGTAGTGTGACACTGAATTTTTGTAACCATTGTGTTCCATATACTTAAGTGACATCTAAGGATAACACAGCTTCAGGTTTCTAAAATTAATAAGAACATGGAACCATCTGGACAGTTGAGGGTTCAGAGAGGCGAGGGGTTTTGTGACAGGGCTGCCTGCTGGAGACATGAGCAGACTTAGGGTACTAGAAATTTGGATAATTGACACTATTTTCTTCATACATTTCTATGAATCTGTACCTTTCCTCCTCTGACCTATCAAACAGTCAACTGAAACAGAACGAGACATTACAACTGAAGAGCTGACTGGGCGCTGTGCCTCAGCCTGTAATTCCAGAATTTGGGGAGGCCAAGGTGAGAGGATTTCCTGAGCCCAGGGGTTCGAGACCAGTCTGGGCAACTTGGTGAGATCTCGTCTCTACAATAAATCACAAAAACTAGCCGGGCGTAGTAGCGTGCATCTGTAGTTCCAACTACTTGGAAGGCTGAGGTGGAAGAATCACCTAAGCCCAGCAGGTCAAGGCTGTGGTGGCTGTGAGTGTGCCACTGCACTCCATCCTGGGCAACAAGAGTGAGACTCTAACTCAAAAAAAAAAAAAAAAAGAAAAGAAATGCGAAGAGCAAGAAGGGAGAAGAAATTGCTGATTAATAATCATATTTGCATCCCTTGGTTCTTTTAGGTGTGGTACCTCTTTGAATGAGAGGGAAAAGAATGATTTTGCTATAGTATCTATCACTGGATAAATGTTCATGTCTGACTATGGTAAATGTAATTGTCACTGATTAATTTATTTGAACATTTCAAGGTCCAGGGCAAAGACAGATAAAAGACTTATATGATTTATCTCATATCTTAGATGAAAACAGCCCTTACTTCAAGGACAATGAATTCACTACTAAACACTTGTTAAGGGCTTGGGATTTGAACCTATGGGACTGTTCTACCTGCTTATTTATCATTAATATGCAAAGAACAGCACAGTTCCTGAATTTACAAAGTTCATAGAGATTAATCATTACAGGAGACCAGAAACCAATAGAAACCCCATTTTCGTTTAATCCCAATATTAGGTGTGGAATCTGAATTGGTTGCTGTACTCTGAGTTTGTATATTGGGAAGTAAACACCTTCCTAGTTTTAAGTATAGAGCACTGCTCCAGCTCTGGAAGAGGATAGACCCATGAAAAGCTAACACTCTGTGCTACAGAGACTGTTAATAAAGTGGGTTTTGAGTGAAATTTTTCTGACTGGTTAATTTAGTATGGACAGGAAGAGAAAGGAAGAAAAACCATGATAGTCTTGCATCAATTTAGCTTCAGCTGTTCCTTGCATTTCAAATACAAGGAACTTTGTAACTTCCAAATCCACATTCTAGCTAGATCGAGTCTTCTGTAAGTCCTGAATCACCTGTCAACTGCCTGTTCAGCGTCCCCACACAATAGTACAGACACAACTTGTCTTCCTTTAAACCTTTATTCCTCCTGAGTTCCTTCTCTCATTCGATGATATTGCCAATTTCCTAGGACCAGGATTTGAGTGAGCTTCAGCTTCTCCCTCTGCTCCTCACTCCAGTCTAGTCAGGGCCAGTTCTGGGGATTCAACTTCCTCAGGTCTTTGGTATCCACCTTATCCTCCCTCTTACTCAATGCTCATTGCAGTCTTTGTTGCCTGCTGCCCCAATGATAACAGTAAGAACCTAGATGTTGTTTTTCGCTATATTCTCCATCTCTTTCTAGGGCAACCTATGCTGAAAAAACCTTCTGTGCAAAATAAAATAAGGTTCTATTTGCATGTGATGGCATTTATAGTCCTCCTCAGGCAGGTTGCAGCCAGCTGTTCTTACCAGAAGTGTGTCTCCCAGGCCCCAATGGCAGCAGGCTCCAGACAGAACAGACTCCAGGTGGAGCCCATGGCCTGGGCTCTTTTAGACTGGAATCTTTTGACATACTATTTTCTGCATGCATGCACACACATGTGCGAGTGTGTGTGTATGTGTGTGTGTGAGAGAGAGCAAGAGAAAGAGAACCATACGCTGCAATGATTTGAAGAATGTAGAGATGACATTGATAGAAAACACATTTAAGAAGGTGACCCAGGTGCTCTTCCTGTGTGGTGTCACTGATTAGATATATGAAATTGCTAATTAGACAGAAAATAATAAAGGAAAGTTTTCAGAGGATTCTAACTTGATAATTGATTTTCTAGTAAATTTTATTGTAAAGCGGTTTCTTTTTTTTTTTTAATAAAAGCAATCTAGGTGAATTCACTGGGTTGCCTATGTCATGTTTCTTTGAAGGTGATTTTTTAAATTTTTCTGATATATCGTACTCACGGTTTGATATATTCTAGGAGTTCAGTGGCAGGGGAGTGCTAAATTAAGGGTCCTATCTTGGTGCAGTAGTACTTTGTCAGAAAAATTCTTACAGATAGTTGAAACATGTCATTGTAAGTGAAGTGACCTGCCCAAGCATCCAGCATGTTGTGTGGTAAAGGCCAGGACTAAAATCTAAGAACTTCTAAGTCCTAAACAAGAGCTGTAATGTTTGCTGTTTTGATTTTCCTATAATAAGTTTTTTTCTCACTATTTAAAAATATTCTTAGTCTTTAAAATATATTGTTGATGACTCAAAAAATGGATTATCAGACTGTTGAAAAAATAATTTGTTATAATTAACATTGTTGTTCCCTTTTGCACTGAAAGCTATAGGAAATAAAATCCTAAATTCAAATTAGACAAAAAAAACCCCAGAGGAATTAATTTCAAAGGTAAATGCTATTTTTAAAAAATTAGACAACAATTAGCCATTTAACTTTCTCGTTTTTAATGAAATTCTAAGAACAGACATGTATTTTAAGAAAAAATATATAAAAATAATTAGTATATGCATTCTTAATTTGAGATACTAATGAGAAAAATAATCATATAAGAAATCAGTTTGATAGTTTTTGTTAAGTAATACAAAGATGGGAGAAAAGTAGAACAAGCTGCCAGAAGTCTACATTCTAGTACAAGAGATTTAGCCTTCAAAAACTTCAGTTTCAACATTTGTAAAATGGAGATATATGGGTTTATTGAAAGATCAAATGAGACTACACATGTAAAAGCAAGTAGTAAATGTAAAGTGTTATTGAAAATATCAGGTGGTATTCATGATAATAGTTGTCTGAAGAGGAAGGAGAAGCCTGGGGTTGGAAAGAATACAAGGGTAATATTTTTCTGTATCAGTAGTGAGTCAAGATTGCTTTTGTGTTATTTTGTAAATCTATTTCTACATTTCTAAATATTCTGTAAAGTAAATAAAATGGCAAAATCACACACACACAAAAGAAAATATAAGATCGCAATGCCATCACCCTTCATTTTTTTAATGAAGGACAATTTGAAATAGTGAATTTTAAAAGACTTTTAAAAGTTAACGTTTTTTGCATCCAAAATTTATCCGGAAGTTTATGAGGAAGACATTCAAGTCGATATTAAACACTTATTTTTGTTGATCAACAATATATTTGAAATCACTCGTCAAAAGTAATCATTAGATCGGACTTGTAATAATGGAAGGGATCATGTTAATTGCACCTTTGGAAACCCTTCCATTCCAAAGACAATGGAGCATGCATGGTTCAGGAAGCATGCAGGAAGGGCCACTTGGAGAGCATATGGTGAGGTCGTCATTTGAAGGAGCCATATGGGGAAGTATACTCTGCAGCCAGCTGTCCCTGAAAAGGCTAGTCATGGAGGCAAGTTGTATCAGGTTACAGCTAGCCTAAAGCCACAAATGTTATCCCTTATGGCTGAAAAAAATTATAAACAAACAAAAAAATGCCCTTTTAAAAAGTCTAATATAGGCTATCACTATATTTATTACCAACTCAGAATAATATTTCCCTACTGCTAACCTAATTTAATGGAGGATTTGCACTCTGTCACCCTAGGATAACCTTCTTAAATGTAGACATGGAAAGAAAGTACATATGAAAAGAAATTACTCTCCAGTTCAGCAAATGCAAAGTCTCTAAATAAATTATTAATCCTTTTTTTTTTTTTAAGGAAACATAAAATAGAAATGAGAACTAGGATATAAATATAATCCCCTTTGATGTCTTATTTATCTGTTCAACAAATAAGTGCTAGACTTGTGCTGGACACTTTGGGGGAAGCCAAAATGTGTAGGGCATGAACCCACAATTCAGAAAGCATACAGCCTCACAGAGAAAATAAACATAAACTGCATGTGTGCATTTATATGAATAGGTCATAATCGGAAACCCAATGAAGTAAAACAGTGTTTTCAACAGATTTCAATAGATGTGGCTACCTAACTGCAAGCTCATTGTTTAAGTGTCTCAAAGTAATACCTTACTTTTCATGTCTTTGATTTTAACATTAATAAAAACTGCTTCATTTAAAGAACAGTTTGGAGCACATTTCTTTCCTGTTCCTTCAGGCATATAAGTGGTATGAGCTTGGGCACAAGAGAGGACACTTTGCATCTGTCTGGCAGCGCTCACTCTACAATGTGAACGGACTGAAAGCACAACCTTGGTGGACACCGAGAGAAACGGGCTACACAGAGTTAGTAAAGGTGAGTGCAAACTTATACATCATCCTAGTAATTGTCTGTTTCCTACTCAGAATCAGAAAATATTTATCATAGAAGGGAATGTCAGGGAGGGGATTAATTTTGTTTCCAATGACATTTGTAAAAAATGTTGGAGAAAGAATCTTTTCATTCTATCAACCAAAAATTTAATTTAGATAATGAAGAGTGGAATTTGTCTAGAATAGTAGTTCTCACATTTTTTGTGTTTAAGACTTTTTTATACTCTTTAAAATTATGGAGCACCCCAAGGAATTTTTATTTATGAGTGTTATATTTATCAGTGTAAACATTAGACATTAAAACTGAAAGAAAATTTTATATATATTTATAGATTCATTAAAAATAATAATATTAACCCCATTACATGTTAAATGTAAATAACTTTTTTAAATTATATTTTTAAAACAAAAAATATATGGATAATATTTGAATTGTTTTATATGTTTACATATATTTTAAAATCTGAATTAATAGAAGACAGTAGGATTCTCACATCTATTTCATATATAACCTTTCAAGCTGTGATATTACACGTCACATAGCTTCTGGAAAACTCTACTATGTGCCCATGAAAGAACGAGCATGAAAAGAGCAAATAACATCTTCGTAATATTAAGAAAGTAGTTTTGCTCTTGCAGACCCTTCAAAGAGTTTAGGGAACCCTCAGATGTCCTTGGACCACACTTTGAGAACTACTGATCTTGAGGATATGGAAAGTAAAGGCAATTATAAGTATTTTCTGAAAATGTTCTGGAACTTAGACAAACTAGATGTTTCTAACAACTTAATGGCTACAAAAAATTGGAGGCCTTTGTATTGGTAGATTAAATCTGAACTTTAACACTGTGTGCTCTGTGATTTTGGTAAGGGTTGATCAGAAATTTACTTTGGCTTTGGTAAGCCCCTCTTCTTAGATGCATTAATAAAATGGGACTCATAGTTAATTAACTCATGGTTTCAATAATATTTTTACCCCAAATGTAAAAATTTCATGTATCTTATAGGTTAGATGGTTTCAGTTGACCTCAGAATCTAACTGCCACTTATACATGGTTTGTATCAGAAAATATATTCTGATTTTCAAGCAATTGATTTTATATGTGCAGAAAGTGAGAAGTGCAAGAGTGACAAAATATCGATAGTTCTAAAATCCAGCTGATGTATATATTGAAAGTTTCTTATATGAAGACTTCACTGATTAATTTGGGTTATGTGGAGAAAAGAGAAGTTTCTATGTGTTTCAGTGTATTTACATTATGTCTTACTTGATCGTGTTTATTCTGTATTTCATTATCAAAGTACACTTTGTAATCATCATGAACCAGTTGTAAAGTAGAAAGTAGGCTGCTATTAATTAGTTAGCCTCTGAATATTTTATAGATGAGAAAACCCCATGGTATGGTAAGAGTGAATGCAGGTTGATATAAAGAGGTTCCATATCCAAAATAGAAATAGTACAGGAACATCTTCCATGATAAATCTACTACATTTAGCACAGTTGGTGATCCTCTTTTTGTAAAATTTCATCCTCCCTCAGATTGGGTCTCATTGAGCTCTTCTGCCTCTCCTCTACCATCCAGTGTTTTTTTCTTGGTCTCCTTTTGTGTTCATTTCCCTACTGTAGCTTTTAGGATGCTTTCAAGTTCAAGTAACAGAAATGCAGTTCACACCTGGCTTAAACAATAAGGAATGTTATTGATAGACATAACTGGAAGTATAACAATAGGGCAGACTTCAGGGGTAGTATAATCAGGGAAAGATTTTCTAGGCTCTACACTTCTTGGTCTGCTTTGTCCATGTGCTGGCTTATGGTGGGAAGGTTGTAAGCAGCAACTGGAAGGGTGGGAGGAAGAGCTTGGGGGCTCCATAATGTTGCTGAGCCACCATACTAGATCTAAATGGCCTTCTGTACACTCCCTGGCAGACCCTCTTCTCTTGGTAAGATTCATGTCACAGGGGCACTCAATTACAAAGGAGTCTGAGACACTCCAAATAGCTGCCAACAGGCTGGGGCAACAGGCTTCCAGGGAGAGAAAGAGAGTGCACCTCTTCATTACTCAGGAAACAAAAATATTTTCCTTCTGTCTGTTGAGCCAATTTAAGTCAAATTTCCACTCAGGATGAATTACTGGCAGGGGGCTATGAGATTATTCTCAAACCAACAGATCAACCCTTGGTGCAAGGAAAGGGTTGGTTTTCTACAAATCAGACAGCTTATTTGGGGGATGGTAGCTGCCCCAACAGTAAAGGTTGTGTTAGGGAACAGGAAGAGACATGGTGAATGTTGGAAAGGCAGTACACTACGGACCTGAATCAGACCCAGCATTTTTCTTTTCTCTCTTCTCCTTTTCTTGTCATTCATTTTCTAAGAAACCTTCTGCACTGTAATTGAGTCACTGAAAATTTCTGATAAAGCTATCCTCCCCAACAGACTTTTCACCATCTCTATTCTTTCTTCAGCTATACAGAAACATTAACATTCAACATGAAAATTAATTCATCATGTAATCTCTTGGGTAATTTGCCTTTCCAACTTTACAATTTGGGCCAATGTCATAGTCCATGCATGCTACTGTAACAAAATGCCATAAACTTGGTGGTTTATAAACAACAAAATTTATTTCTCATAGTTCTGGAGGCTGAGAAGTCCAAGACTGAGACACTGGTAGAATCGGTGTCTGGTGGAGGCCAGCTTTTTGGTTCATAGATGGTGCCTTCATGCTGTGTTTTTACATGATAGAAAGAGGGAAGGCAGCTCTCTGGGACTTCTTCCATAGGGGCACTACTCCCATTCACCTAGGTCATCTCCTGAAAGCCTCACTTCTTAATATTATCACATTGTTCATTAGGTTTCAACATTTGAATTTTGGAGAGCATAAACATTCACATCATAACAGTCAGTGATTCAGCTTTGGCTTATGCCTGGCTTATTTGTCTGTCCTTACCTCTTACCGTTGCCCTTTACTGTCTTCATTCCAGCCAAAAATCCTCTGACCACTCGATCTCACACAGTAGTCCTTTCTGAAGAATACTTTCTTTACCCCTCCCCGTTTTACTTCTCTCTTATGCCCTTCACAGCCAATGCCTATTTCTCTTTCACATGTTAGATAAGTAATCACTTCTAGCAATATGAGTTAGATGTTCCTCCCTGCAGTTATCCAGAAGCAACTTGTACATCCTTTTTAAGCAATTAACACACTAGTTTCTTTCTTTCTTTCTTTTTTCTAAGGAAGGAGAGGGGCAGGGAGGCAGGAGATTGGGGCAGAGAGAGGGAGGACAGAAGGAAGGAAAGTTAGGAAGGAAGGAAAGAAGAAAGGAGGGAGGAAGGAAGAAAAGAGGGGGAAGGGAGACAGGGTGAAAGGAAGGAGGGAGGGGAAAGGAGCGGAGGGGAAGGAAGTCAAGGAAGTGGGGGAGGGGGGCAGGGAGAGGGAGGACGGAAGGAAGGAAAGGAAGGAAGCAAGGAAGGAAAGCAGGAGGGAGGGAGGGGGAAAGAAGGAGCAGGCAGGGAGAGGGAGGATGGAAGGAGGGAGGGAGGGAGGAGGGAAGGAAGGCAACATACTATATTCTTAAAAAATCCAGAGTTTTCTTTCACCCAGGCTGGAGTACAGTGGCATGATCAGAGCCTCAAACTCCCGGGCTTAAGGGATCCTTCTGCTCTGATAATTCTTTTATTTTTTGTACAGATGGGGTCTTGATTTGCTGCCCAAGATGGTCTCAAACTCCTGGCTTCAAACAATCCTCCCACCTTGACCTCCCAAAACACTGGGATAACAAGTGTGAGCCATTACACTCAGTCTGCTAGCATAGTAAATTCTAAAAGAGTCTTAGTTCTCTGAGATTGTGTGCTGTAAGATGGCAGATACCATGTCTATCTAATATGAGATAAGCACAGTATCTAACACATGATAAGTTCTCAAAAATTAGGTTTTAAATATATGAGTAACTATAAACTTTCTTTTCTCTAGTTTGTTTTTTTTTTTTTTTAAGAGATCGAAGTCTGAAGTATAGGACAATCTTACTACTAAGCATTTCTTACCCATAAGTAGTGTCACAATTGGCATCCATTTTGGGCTTCCCTGAATGTGGAGAAAGTCCTCTGTTACTACTACTGAACTAGGGAAGTGAGGCCTAGAGAGGTAAAAAAAAAAAAAATTCTCTCTGTTGGCTATTTCAGGAGCAAGGGACCGAGGCATTGTTTTTTCTTGTGATTGTCTTGAGATTATTTTGTCTTGAGATATCACTGCTTAATAGAGAAGGATATTTAGAATGCTCATAGTGGAAACCTCAAGCATTTAACTGCATATAAAACATTTGAGAATAAGGCAGAACATCAGAATGGCAGAGGAAATATTTTCATAAATCCACCCCTCTATGAAAACTAATTTATCATGTAATCTCTTGGGTAATTTGCCTTTCCAACTTTACAATTTGGGCCAATGTCTTAGTCCATGCATGCTACTGTAACAAAATGCCATAAACTTGGTGGTTTATAAACAACAAAATTTATTTCTCATAGTTCTGGAGGCTGAGAAAAAAATATTAAAATAACTTTTTAAAAAATAGCTGTATATCAACCAAATACTTGCAGCAATTTGAGGGCTATTCAAGAAAATCTGCTGGGCTTTAATAATAACAGTAGGGTTTGTAAGGTAGTAACTTTACACCCAGCCACTATTTTCCAGTTCGAGGGTATCCTTGAACACTTGTAGTCTTACAACATTGTAGCAGTAAAAATCACAGCTTTGCAGGCACTTGTGAAGTCACATCAGGTTTGTGGTGCCTCACAAAGTTCTGTATCCACAGCATTGTCACTACTTAACTTCTTTCATGCTATCTGAAAAAGCCCATTCTCAAGACAGTGTTGTCATTTTTCCACACTTGTAGGGAAAACTCTATCCTCAAGTTGTTAGTCAAAAATTATTGACAGTTTTTTGTTTGTTTTGTTTTTGTTCCTGGTTTATTTATTTATTTATTTTCCATCATAGCTGCTCATGGCAGCATTACAAACTGGGCAAATAATACACACATACACATAATGTTTAAAAATGAGAGCAAGATGTCCATATGGGTCTTTGAAAAGCTCTGACATTTTTAGGGGGATGTAGAAGGGCAATGAGTACACAAGACTGTGTGCATGCTTAGGAAATGTCAGAGAAGATTATAGCCTCTTACCTTTGGTTGACCTTGAGGCTGTGCATGCATGAGAAACGAAGGTTAGAGCCCATTGTAAACTGCCTGAGCATTGCAGGCATATCCTCAAACTCACAGTCTTTCAACAATGAGAAGAGGAGTTATTGGTTCAAAGCAAATAAAGAAATCTATGACCAATTATTAGCTGACTATTAAGCTAACATAGAAGAGGCTTTAGTAATCATAAGCTACAGATAATAGAGACTTTACAGAATTAATACAGGATGTCAGTAAACAAATAGCAACAATGATAACAAAAATCAGCAACAACACATTTAGGAGAGAGGCAGAAGTGATTTCCAGAATTGCCATATTATATTATCTGAAATATCCAGTTGGCACACAAACAGGAAAGTGTAAAAATATATAGGAAATATGTAGTTAGTAGAAACTGTGCATAGGGCCCCAGATGCTAAATTTACTAGACAAAGACCTTAAATGTGTTATTGCAAATGTGTTTAAATGACTGAAGAAAACTGTATCTATAGAATTAAAATAAATTGTGACAGTGATGTCTCACCAAATAGAGAATACCGGTGAAGAGAAAGAAATTATAGAAAAGAAATAAATGGAAAATCTGGAGTCAAAAAGTATAAAATCTTAAGTAAAAAAGTCACCAGGGGGACTCAATGTCATATTTAAGCTGATAAAATTAATAATCTACCACCTTGAAGATAGGTCTTTTGAGATTAACCATGCTGAGGACCAAAAGGAAAAAAGAATGAAGAAAACAATGTGTGAGACACCATCAAGTGTCCCAACATATGCATAATGGAATTCTTGGGTGGGGAGAGGTGGCAGAAAGATTATTTAAAGAAATAATAGGCAAAATCTTCCAAATTTGATGAAAAACATTAATATACACATTCAAGAAACTCAATGAATTCCAACAAAGTTAAACTCAAGAAACATACCTAGATACATTGTAGTCAAACTGTCAAAAGACAAAGTGAGACTCTTCAAAGCACAAAGAGAAAAAACATTGCATAAAGGATCCTTCTTTAAGATTAACTACTGACTTCTCACTAGCAACCATGGAGGCCATAAGGCAACAGAATGACATTCAAATACAGAAAATAAAAGACTGCCAACCAAGACTTGTATATCTAGCAAAACTCTTCTTCAAAACTAAAGAAGTTTCAGATAAATAAAAATTGGGAGGATGTAATACTAGCAGACCTGCTCTATAATAAGTACTAATGGCAGGCTTTTAGACCAAAAAAAAAAAAAAAGACACTATATGGTAACACAAATCCACATAAAGAATTAAAAAGACTGCTAAAGAAAACTTCATGGGTAAACATAAGAAAGAATATATGTATTTTTGTTACTTTTTTCCTATCTGATTTTAAAAACAATGCATAAAGCAATAATTATAAAATGTGTTTATTGGCTTATAATGTAGAAAAATATAATATGTGTGACAATAATAGCACATGAGAGACAGGGAGGCAGAGTTATATTGGAGAAAAATTTCTATATAGTCTTTAAATTAGGTTAGTATCAAACTATACTAGATTGTTTTAATTAAATGTACTAGTTCTAATGCCCAGGGCAACCACTAAGAAAATAACTAAAATAAAAGTACAATAAAAAGAAACAACAAGGCAAGTAAATGGTACACTAATAAATATTTATTTGTTAGAAAGGAAAACAAGAATGGAGGAATAGGAGAACAACAAAACAAAAACACATGACATGTAAAAAAGTAACAAAATGGCAGACTTTATCAGCAATTATATTAAATGTAAAGCGATGAAATGCTCCAATTAAAAGGTAGAAATTGACAGAATGGATTTTTTAAGTGATTCAACTGTATGCTGTCTACAACAGACACACTTTAGTCAAAGTCACAAATAGTTGAAAGTAAAAGGATAGGGAATATAATTTATACAAACAGTACCCAAAAGAGAACTGAAGTGGCTATATTAATATCAGACAAAATAGATCCTAAGACAACAAAGTGTTACTAGAGACTAAAAGGGACATTTAATAATAGTGAATCAGTTAATACATCAGGAAGACATACAACTATAAACAAATATGTGTACCTAACAGCAGAACAACAAAATATACGAGGCAGAAACTAATAAAATTGAAATGAGAAATATATAATTCAGCAGGACTAGTTGGAGAATTTAATACCTCACATATTTTATAATGGATAGAACAAGTAGGCAGTATATCAACAAAGAAATAAAACACTTGAACAATACTAAGCCAACAAGACCTACAGACATCCATAGAGCACTTCATCCAACAAAAGCAGAATATGCATTCTTCTCAGGTGCACATGGAACATTTTTCAAGAATAGCCCGTGTAAATTTAAAAGCATTGATATCATACAAAGTTTTTTCTCTGACCACAATGGAATGAAATTAGGAATCATTAACAAAAAGATCTCCTTGTCCTCAAAATTTATATCCTTTTCAGTACTCTACTACTGTCCTCAAAGTTACTGATTTCTACTTAGATGCCTTCTTCTTTTTGTAATTGTTATTTGAAAATTATATTTCTCTGGGCTTATTGATTTTAACCCTCCCTGTTTTAAAAAATTTATGTAAGAAGAAAAACTTGACCTGATTGTTAATTACAAGGTTCCCAGCTCATGGAATCTCAGCATGTGTGGCATCTCATAGTTAAAACTTTGTGCTGTGTGGTTGTACTTTACTTTGCTAACTATCTTTATTTGCAGAAATGTTAATATTGTATCTGGTTATGACTTTTTTTTTAAAAGTAATTTCCAGGTGATCACATGTCAATAATGACTGTGACATAAGAGAGCCAACTATGTAAGGAAACCCAGGGCCCATTGACCATTTAGTTGACCAACACTTGCACAGCAAGATACTTTTCCATTGCAATTTACAAATTACAGATTTGAACATTATGAATCATGGATCATCAGTCAGGCATTGGCACCTTAAAGTGGAAACCTTCTAAATCTGGTGGTAATTATTATCCAGATTCTGGCCCTTAAGTGACTATTAACTACCATGAATGGATATTTTCATTCAAATTATTCTCACTGTACATTTCCGTGAAATGTAGACTGCAGTTTTCTTGAAGGCATGTGTGTTCAGTAAAATGCACTATCTGTGTTTTTCCCTTTGGTTGAATTGTCGTGGTTCCTCCTCATTGTGGAGTTTTAACTTGGCAGTTCTAACACTGGAGGTATCAAGAAGCTATGCAACTCAATGAAAAAAATGAGAGAAAAATATTCCAGTGGAGCTTTCTCTTTTCAACTGACTTAGAATTGAGTAAATTTGCTGCCCACCTCACAAATATCAAAGTGCTAGGTGCCTCGGGGTTATTTAACATAGAAATTGAAACAAAAATGGATTAAGACCTTTGCTGTGTTAAAAATAGAAAAGATCTCTTAATAGAGTAAAGTCATCATACCTTAAGAGTTTTGTTCTTCCCTTTTTGGGATTAGCTACTTGATCCACACTATTCCGTGGCTTATTTAGATGAAAATACAGATTTATAGAAAACTCTATAATAACGTTGAAAACACAACAACCAACAGCAACTGAAAACTGTGGTTTAAAATATCGTGTGTGTGTGTGTGTGTGTGTGTGTGTGTGTGTGTGTGTGTGTGTGTGTGTGTTTCCCTGCTACCTAACTCTGCATTCATCACTAGGAAAAAGAAAAAACTCTTGCAACTCTTACATCTTTTCCTGAGTTTTTCAGAGCAGTTGTTCTGATATAAACAAATAACATCACAGGTAAGTATGCCTTTTTTCCTATTGTAGTTTTATTTTAGTTGGAGCAGTGCCCGGCAATACTTTGCCAATGTTGTGACACAGTGCATAGGAATGATTGATTAGAATAGCACTCTCTGTCATTTTCTTTCAGACTGTGACTTTTATTAATTAAGAAATCCATTCTGTAGCAATAACTTCACCTGGACAAAAATAAGACTTATGCAGTACTAAATTAGTGGTTCCACATTTCTTTCTGTGTGATTAAATATTTGAATGTTTTCACTGAACAGCTTTTGAAATGAAATGGATTAAGAAGGAAGCAAAAATGTCAGATTTCTTTGTGGAATTAAGCTATAAATTAAGAGATCAGCAATTTTATATAAAAGTATCATAGTATAAAGAAGTACTGAAAGCAATTTTTAAGATGAACATAATAGTTTAATCTTATTTTCTGACTCAAGCCTTAAACTTTTTGGATTCCAATGATGCTTTCACTAAAGATAATAAAGAACAGTGGAGTTGGAGCTGATGATTATGTGATATAAAGGTGGGCTTTTTAAAAGGGGCTTCACAATCAAAAGCACATTAGTTTTGCTCTTAGTTCTGACACTTTGGTCAAGTCATTTTATCCATCTGAGCTTCCGCTTCTTTATCTCAAAATTCAAATAATTATCTCAGTTCATCTCTCTTTGGTAAGACTGAAAAATCAAACCAAACAAAACCCACCATCATGGATGTTTCTGTGTTCTGTTTAGATGTGAGCCCTTAATAAGTTCACAACTCTGCTGAGGTTATAGTTACAGCAGTTTAGCAAAATAACAGAATGTTTTATATTCTTTGAGTTATTTTAAACTAAAAGTTTTTTATTTTTCTGAAAGTAAAATCTTTGAATTTTCAGTTTTCATCAGTGTGAAAAAAAAGTCTAAACATTGGATTTATCTCTGAGCCTCTTTGGGAGCTCACAGCACAGGGTTTGATATTTCAGAATAATTGAAAACTGTAACTGTAGGTTGGTACTCCCTTTGGGGTTCTAAAATGTTTAATCCAGCAGGTTATAATGTGTGTATACCTTAATATACATATACACAGATTGATGTCTTAAATAAGCATATGCTCATACGTGATATAGATAATTTGTTTATCTCTTTATCCAGTGATTTGTTATTTATATACACTGAAAGTTTCAGCCCCTTGAGATTAGAGAATGTAGGCTGCAGCTCATAGCTGTCACTCTCTCAGGATGTAGCTCAGGGCACTATTTCCAGGAGATAAGGTGGGAAGAGAAGACAGCTCCTCCTGCACCTTCCTCTGACTCATAATGCTGGCTAACTTTCCTGCCTGTCTGGGCTAGTATATGTGGAAGATGGGTCTCCTTTGCCATCTGAATCCTTGAATCACTCAGCCTGGTTGTTTCTCTTGGCAACCTGGACTGTGCTTTCTCCTTTGTCTCAGAAGAAGAAATCCTTTTTCTCCCATTCTCTAGAAAGAGCAAAATTGAGTTTTCCAAGACTCTTCTCTTGCCCAAATGCTAGGTGCCTAATGCTATCCTCTTCCTTCAGCAAGGGTGACGAGAGACTGAGTGCACAAATAGATAATGGCCAGACCCTATGCACAAATAGAACTTTGAGCCACTACCTGCAGTAACCTGCTCAAGAAAGCAATTCTGTATATATAATATACAGCCCGGAAAGCCATTCTCCTGTAAGTCATACAGAAGACCAAGTAATCACTTCTGTAACAATTATCCCAAAATGCCAGGACTTTATTAATATCTAACAGCTTGCCTGATGTTTTTCCCCATGATTCCAACTTAAGACCAGATTACCAAATTTGTTCCCCTAACCAATCACATAGGATGTCCTGCTAGCTAGCCACATTCAGCTTCTCCTGGCCAACAACCTCCACTCAGAGCACTCCTGAAGCCTTCCATTTTCTCCACTATAAAGCTTTCCCACTCCTCTGCCAAATCTGACCATGGTTGACTCCCTTGCTATAGCAAGCTCAGAATAAATACCCTTGGCATGTCTCACTTCATTGTTCTTTATCTCTGCAATAAGAAATGTCAGCTTTTTCTTGTATTGCTATTATTAAAATTTGAAAAATGAGATTTGATCAGAATGCATTAGAATCAGTGAGAGATTGCTCCTTTAATGCTACGTGTTTCCTTAGAGTTGTTATTAGAATTATTGCAAAGAGAATTGCTATGATAGCATTACAATCACTGTGGTATTTGCTCTGATTGCATAACTTCAGCTCAGCACTATGAGGATATTCCCCACCCTGGGGTATTGCTTCTATGGCAGATTACACTGCTACCTGTTTCTTGTCATCATGGTGTAAAGTATAGGCATGTTTTGGCTAAGATTTAAGCAAGTTGATTTAATCTCAAAAAATAAGATACAGGTTGGGGAGGGGTGGGGGGATAAAAAATATGAAAAATAAGATAATGTAATTCCTAAAATAATGATAATTAATAAGTGCGTTGTTATAGTATAGTATACATTATATTAGTACATTATAGATAAAGTATAGTATACATTATATTAGTGCATCATTGTTATTAATGCATTCCAACTCTAATTTAATGCATAAACTTTGCCTTTGACCACATGCCTTTTCCTAAATTAGATTCAGATCCTTTCAAGAATATCCATGTCTCTGGGACTTTTCTCAGCTTCCAATGTCTGTATTTTCTCAATGCCTTTTTTTTTTTCTTAACAGCTAAGCACAAACACAAGTAAAAATATTACTTATTGAATCTTGTTTATATTACTCTGAACCCTAAGAGCTCTTGTATTATGTTTTGTTCACATGTTAAAAACATAGCTCTTGCTGTCTCTCTCCAAGCTATGTTTTATTTTGCTCCTATAAATTTACTTTTTCCCATGTTGATGTGAATTATTCCTGGTCCCCTTCCAATTGCTACTTGCTTTCTTAGCCAGAGCTAATTCTAACTTGAATCTACATAAGTGTTATGGGTTAAATTGTGTCTCCCCAAAATTAACATGTTAATTCCACTCCCCAGAATATGACTAGATTAGGAGACTGTATTGGGCCTTTTAAAAAGGTAGGGGCCATTAGAGTAGGCCCTAATCCAATCTGATTGGTGTCTTTATAAAAAGAACTTTGGACACACAGAGAGAAATCAGGGATGCATGCCCACCAAGGAAATGCCACAGCAGAAGGATGCAGTGAGAAGAAGAAAATGAACGAACCCTGCAAGAAAAAGAGCGATCCCTCAAAAGAAACCACACTTGCTGACATGTTGATTTTGGACTTTTAGCCTCTGGAACTGTGAGGACATAAATTTCTGTTACCCAGTCTGTGGTACTTGGTTACAGCAGCCCTAGCAAATTATTGTCATTAGTGACTTTTCTTAGTAACTCCCCTTACTTAGCAATGTGCAACGTTTACTAACTGTTCAGCACAAATGTTTCTCTGAATGGTCCTATTTTGCTACATAGAGGAAAATATTTAAAGCTCAGTTAGACCAATTATGTTTGATTAGAACAAAATTAAAGTGATTTGATGTCAAGCTTCATGCATCATAATCAGTTTTATCATCATCTGAGCACATCATGAAATTGAGAATATATCAACCAAGTGATAGAAGGAAAGTATATAGGCTAAGAGGAAAGAAGAAATTAGGTTGAAAAGAAATCAATATGTGGATTAGCAGAATCAGATTAAAAATGTAAAATATAATGCTGAAGGGTTTTTTTGTTTTTGTTTTTTACTGCTCTCTATACAACATATTTCTTATCATATGAAATATCATTGCTTTGAGATTGGTGATCTTTTTTATTTATTATTTATTTTAAAGGTGTGGGGTACATTTCAGGGTTAGGTATATAAGTGGTCATCGTACAGGTGAAGTTTCCACATTTCTTTGGTCTCCACCTGGTTTGAGATTAGGTACCCTTATTGATGTTATGTCTACCCCCACCTTACCTCCCCTGGCAGTTTCCCACTACTATCAGTCCCTTTCTTATAACATTATGATAAATGTTCAGGGTCTGCTTATGAGTGAGAACATGTGGTACTCAGTTTTTTGTTTCTGTGATAGGTCACTGAGTGTGATAGACTCTAAATCCATCCAAGTTGTAGCGAAGTCCATATGTTTGTCCATCTTTATGGCTGTGAAATATTCCATCGTGTATATGTGCAACATTTTTTAAAATTCAGTTCATTTTAGATGGGCAGCCTGATTGGTTCCATGTTTTTACTATTGTGAATAATGCTGCAGTTGACATGCATGTGCAGGTATCTTTTTTATAGAATGATTTGAGTTCCTCTGGGTATATTTCCAGAAGAGTGTTTGCTGGATCATATGGAATGTCTATTTTTAGATTTTTTAGGAATTGCCACACTTGCACAGAAGTTGTATTAGTTTACACTCCCAACAACAGTGTAGAAGCATTCCTTTTTCCCTACATCCTCTCCAATATCTGTTGTTTTTTGGTTATTGATTATGGTCATCCTGACAGGAGTTAGGTGATATCTCAGTGTGGTTTTAATTTGCATTTCTTTGATGATTAATGAGGCTAGCATTTTTTCTTGTATCTGTTGGCTGTTCATATGTCTTCTTTTGAGAAGTGTCTATTCATATCTTTTGTCCACTTTTTAATAGGGCTGTTTGGTTTTTTTCCTTTTGGCACATTTGAGTTCCTTGTAGATCCTGTATGTTAGTTAGACCTTTGTCAGATATACAATTGGCAAATATTTTTTCCCATGCTGTGGACAGTCTCCCTGCTCTCTTGATGGTTTCTTTTGCTTTGAAGAAGCTTTTTAATTTCATGAGGTCCCAGTTGTCTATATTATCGCTTATGACATGGGCATTTGGGTTTTTTTTTTTTTTTTTTGAGTGAGAGTCTCACTCTGTCACTCAGACTGGAGTGCAGTGGTTGCTCCTGGCCACTGCAGCCTCGACCTGCTGGGGTCCGGCAATCCTTCCGCCTCAGTCTCGAAGTGGCTAGAACTACAGGCGCACGCTACCACACCCGGTTAGTTTTTGATTTATTGTAGAGATGAGGTCTCGCCAAGTTGCCCAGGTGGGTCTCGAACCCACGGGCTCAGGCAATCCACTCACCTCGGCCTCCCAAAGCGCTGGGATTACAGGCTGAGTCCCCGAGCCCGGCCACATTTGGGGTTTTAATCAAGAATTGGTTGCCTATTGCAATTTCCATAAGGATTTCTTCTGCTTTTTCTAAGATTCTTATAGTTTGAGGTTTTATGTTTAGGTTTTGATCCATTTAAAGTTTATTTTTGTGTATGGAGATATATAGGAGTTCTGTTTCAATCTTCTGCACATGGTCAGTCAGTTTTTCTAGCACCATTTACTGCATAGGTTCTCCTCTCCCCAGTGGTTGATGGTGGAAGTTTTGTCAAAGATGAGTTGGTTGAAAAATTGAGGTTTCAATTCCAGAATCTCTGTTTTGTTCCCTTGGTCTATATGCCTGTTCTTCTATAAATATCAGGCTGTTTTGATTATTGTAGCCTTTTAGTAAAGTACAAAGTCTGGAAGTGTGATACCTCCTGCTTTGTTTATTTTGCTGAGGATTGTTTTGGCTATTCGTGGTTGTTTATGTTTCCATGTGAATTTCTGTACTGTTATTTCCAGTTCTGAGAAGAATACTGTTGGTAATTTAATGGGTATTGCACTGAATCTGTAGATTGCCTTTGGTAGAATGGACAGACATCTTAAGAATGTTGATTATTCCAATTGATGAGCATGGAATACGTTTCCATTTGTTTGTGTCTTCTTTGATTTCTTTGAGCAGTATTTTGTAGTTTATGTTGTAAAGGTCTTTCACTTCTCTACTTAGGAAGATGTTGAGGTATTATATTTTTTGTGGCTATTGTGAATGGGATTGTGCTTTTTATTTGGTTCTGTCTGTCTGCTGTTGGTATATAAGAATGTGACTGTCTTTTGCACATTTATTTTGTACCCTGAGACTTTGTCAAAGTCCTTTATCAGTGCAAGGAGGTTTTTGACAGATTATCTTGGATTTTCAAGGTATAGGATAATAACAACAGCAAAGGGAGACAACTTAACTTCCTCTTTTCCTATTTGGATACCCCTGATTTCCTTCTCTTGTCTGATTGCTCTAGCTAGAACTTCCAACACTAAGTTGAACAGGAGGGATGAGAGCCTTGTCTTATTCTTGTTTTCAGGGGAAATGTTTCCAATTTCTGTCTATTTAGCAATATGTTGACGTGGGTTTATCATAAATGGTTCTTACTATCTTGAGGTATGTTCCTTCCATGCCTAGGTATTCAAGGATTTTTATCAAGAAGGGATACTGAATTTTATTGAATGTTTTTTCTGCATCTAATGATATAATCATGTGGTTCTTGTTTTTACATCTGTTGCTGTATTTAATTATATTTGTGGTCTTGTAGTTGTTGAACCTGCCCTGCATCCTGGAGATGAAGCCTACTTGGTCATGGTGGATGATTTCTGTGATGTGTTGTTGGATCCAATTTGTTAGAATCTTGTGAGAATTTTTGCATCTGTGTTTATCAGGAATATTTGCCTGTAGTTCTCTTCTTTGTTGGATCTTTACCCAGTTTGAGTATTAGTGTGTACCAAAATAATTGTAAAATGATGATACATGAATAATGCTGCAATAGACATGCATGTGCAGGTATCTTTTTTATAGAATGATTTGAGTATCTCTAGATATATTCCCAGAAGAGGGATTGCTGTGTTGTATGATGATTTGAGGAGAGTTCTGTCTTTCTCAATTGCCTGCAATACTTTTAATAGGATTGGTATCAGCTTCTCCTTGTATGTTTTGTAGAATTCCCAGGGTAAGCTGTCTGGTTCAGGGCTTTTTTTTTTTTTAAATAGTTTTCTTATGATGGAGAAACTTTCCTGGGTTGATATTAGTCTAATCAGTGTTGCAATTTCCTCTTGCTTCAACCATGGGTAGTTCTGTAATGTCAGAAAGTCCTCGATTTCATTTAGATTATCGTGTTTGTTTCATACAGGTGTGCATAGTAATCTCTTATAATCTTTTCTAGTTCTTTGAGGTCAGTTGTGACTTGATCTTTTGCATTTCTGGTTGTGTTTGGTGATCTTTTATGGACATGTTTAAGGGATTGGTAAAAGTTTTGCAGTCTAATAGGATTTAATCCTAAACATCACCATTTGATTGGATTACATTTTACAAGATCTGTGTAATATAGGAGAAAAAAATATTCAACTTTTAGAGATATATAGAAAATATAGGTTAAGAAGGATAAAAGAAAGCTGAACTCAAAATTTTAACAGTCCCCCACATGAAGTGTCACTTAAATGACTATAAAAACATAATAATGATGCAAATATTTTCTAGAAGGTAGGGAGACAATAGCAGATGACAATGTCAACATGTTTTTTTGAAAATGGAAAATAGGAGGGAATACCTTATTTGACAGGTCCAAGAAAGCAGAAACTGAAGTAACTGCAGAGAGGCTTCTAGAGAAGGAATTTTAAATAGCTGGTCCTACAGCTAGTGAAGAAACTGCATGGCCTCAAATAATAGTTTTATCTATACTGCCATGAAAAAAAAAAAAAAACTGGCTTGTCAATGTGCCCAACATTGAGGTCCATCAGACACAAGCCCTGCCCTTTCACACAGATGTCCAATCACTATTTCAGTTTTAAAGGACTAACAACCAGAGATCACAAGACACTGAGGAGAGCCTTCAACATAAAAGATGAACAAACAAAACAAAAAGAAAGCTGTAGCTCCAGGGAGACAGCACACGCAGGGAACAAAAGCACATACTTCTAATATACTAAAAGAAATGAGAGAAGATAGTTTATCTATAGAACAAGAAAAGATACTATAAAAAAGAACAAAGACCCAGGAAGGGCTCTCAGGAATTAAAAAATGTGATTTGCAGACATAAGAATTCAATAGCAGTATTAGAAGTTAAGGACTTCTTCCAGAAGGAAAAACAAAAAAGGAAGATGGAAAATAGGAAAAACAGAAAGACTAGAAGCTTAATTTAGCAAATCTAACATACAGATAAAAAAGAGTTCTAGAGAGAATAGAGGAAAAAAATAGAGAAGAAATTATTAAATAGCATTAGAAGATGTCCAGAACTAGAAAATGTAAGTTTTCATTTTGAAGGGCATCACTGAGTGTCCAGACTTTACACTAAAGCATATCATCACGAAATTTCAGTAAACCAGAAAGGAAGAGAAGGTCTTAAAATACTCATCATTATCATAATGCTATACTTTGTATAAGCAGACACTTTGAGCACATTGATATCCAAACTCAAACCAACAAATTACTTAACATCTCTACTTGCTTGCCTAATGGACATCTTGAACTTACCATTGTTCTGAGTCATAATTTGCTGGTATTTTTTCCCACTCCACTGGTTTTCTGTTCACTCTATTGATTATTTCTTTTGCTGAGCAGAAGTTTTTTAGTTTAATTAAGTCCCATTGGGCTATTTTTGTGTTTGTTTCAATTGCTTTTAGGGTCTTGGTTGTAAATTCTTGGTCTAGGCCAATGTCCATAAGAGTGTCTCCTAGGTTTTCTTCTAGGATTTTTATAGTTTAAGGTCTTACACTTAAGTCTAATCCATCTTGAGTTAATTTTCATATATGATGAGAGATAAGGATCCAGTCTCATTCCCCATTCTGGATGACATTAAGATTATTTGTGATTCATGAGAGGAGATCAAAATATCAATATCAACAGGAGCTGGAAGACCTGGATTTTTACCCTTCTGGACTTAAGACTTCAGGGAAGGAAACTGCTGCAGTGGTAGCAGTAGCAAGAGTACTGGAATTAGAAATGGAGCCTGAAGATGGGAGTTGCTGCAATCTTATGATAAAACTTGACCAGAGTTGCTTCTTAGGAATGAGCAAAGAAAGTGGTTTCTTTTTTTTTTTTTTTGAGTTGGAGTCTCACTCTGTTGTGCAGGCTAGAGTTCAATGGCACATTCATGGCTACTCCAGTGTCGACTTATTGGGCTCTGGCGATCCTTCTGCTTCAACCTTCCATGTGGCCAGAACTACAGGTCTGTTCTACCATGCCCGGCTAATTTTTTATTTATTGTAGAGATGAGGTCTCGCCAAGTTGCCCAGGTTGGTGTCAAACCCTCAGGCTCAGGCAATCCACTCGCCTCAGCTTCCAAAAGTGCTGGGTCTTTAGGCTGAGCCACTGAGCCCAGACAAGAAAGTGGTTTCTTGAAGATCTAATCTACTTCTGGTAAAGATGCCATGAACATTTTTGAGTAAAGATTAAGATAAAATGAAATTTTATTAACATGGAAAAGTGGACATTATTAACTGAAGCAGCATGTTAATAAATAACATATAAAATGATCTAATTTTTGCTAGAAATTATTATTTTTTTACATCAAGTTCTCACTTTGTCACCCAGATTGGAGTTCAGCATGATCACAGCTCACCACAGCCTCCAACTTGGGCTCAGATGATCCTTCTGCCTCAGTCGCCCAAGTAGCTGGGACTTAGCTATGCCACCTTACTTGGCTATTTTTTTTTTCTCTTTTTATAGAGATGAGGTCTCACTATATTGCCCAAGTTGGTCTCGAACTCCTGGGCTCAAAGTGCTCCTCCTGCTTCGGCCTCCCAAAGTGCTGGGATTACAGTCATGAGCCACTGCGCCCAGCATAGACTCTTGAGGGCGGTTTTTTAAATGAGAAATCAAAGGCACAGAGTTATGTTATTTGTCCCAAATCACACAGTTAGTAAGAGGCAGAGTCAGATTTCCAAACACGTCAGTCTGGCTTCAAATTTTACTCTATAAAAAGTATACTATACTGACTTTTATAAAGCTTGGGGTGGAAGAAGCATCTAATGAACATCATTTTTCCAATACCAGCATTAAAAGTTACAACATAATGGAGGAATACCTTCAAAGTTATAAAAATACATTGGTCTTGGCAATAACTTTACAGATAAGACACCAAAAAAACTGGCAACAAAAACAGAAATAAGCAGGTGGGACTACATCAAACTAAAAAGCTTCTGCATATCAAAGAAAACAATCAACAAAATGAAAGGTAGCCAATGGAATGGGAGAAAATATCAGGAGTGCCAAAAATATGTATACATATTTTAAGAGATTTTTTTTTTGGAAAGCTCATTTATTAAGAGGACAGAAAAGCTCCCACAGTGGGAGGGGACCCGGGGGGCTTACCCTTTTCTGTGTATTACTTTTAGTTCGCCATAATCCAAAGTGTCTAGATGTTGACAGGAACCACTTTGAGCACCTCTTGTAATTGCAGAAGTCAAATGTGACTTATATTCATCTTTTGCTATTGGTATATATTGAGTATTGCAATTTTGATACAGTTTTTTCTTTCTTAAAATGTGTACACATTTTTTGGCACTCCTCTGTATTTGCGGACCATACCCCTGATGAGGTTAATACCCAAAATATACAAGGAATTCATGTACCTCAATGGCGAAATAATAATAATAATCCAATTTTCACATTATCAAAGGGCCTGAATAGACATTTTTCTAAAGAAAACACGCAAATAGCCAACAAATATATGAAAAATTGCTCAAGATCACTAATCATCAGTGAATTGCAAATCAAAACCACAGTGAGATGTTGACTCACACCTGTTAGGATGGCTAATATGAAAAAGATAAGAAGTAACAAGTGTTGGTGAGGTGAGAATGTAGAGAAAAGGGAACTCTTGTTCACTGTTGGTAGGAAGGTAAAATAGTGCTGCCGTAATGGAAAACAATGCGGCAGTTCCTCAAAAAGTTAGAAATAGAACTACCATACAATCTAGCAGTCCTACCTCTATATTCAAGGGAAATGAAATCAGTATCTTGAAATAACTGCACCCCCATGTTCACTGCAGCATGATTTACAACAGCCATGATATGGTAACAACCTACATGTCCATCAACAGATGAATGAATAAAGACATTCCAGTATATAAACAAAATGGAATATTAGCCTGTAAAATGAAGGAAATCCTGCCATTTATGACAGCGTGAATGAACCTGGAAGACATTATGCTAAATGAAATAAGCCAGACACAGAAAGACAAATACTGTATGATTTCGCTTATATGTGGAATCTAAAATCAAACTCATAGAAGCAGAGAGTAGAGCAGTAGTTGCCTGGGGCTGAGGAGTAAGGGGGGAATGGGAAGAAGTCAGTCAGAAGGGTACAGACTTTCAAAAATAAAATGAAAAACTTCTGGGGCTCTAATGTGTAATATTATGCATAAATTAACACTGGATGTGTTAATTTATTTGATTGTGGTAATCATCACACAATGTATTTATATCAAATCATTGCATTGTTCACTTTGAATATATTCAATCTTTGCCCACTAAATATTTTTTTAAAAAACAAATAGTAAGGCCGGACCCAGTGGCTCAGCCTGTAATCCCAGGACTTTGGGAGGCCAAGGTGAGTGGATTGCCTGAGCCCGTAGGTTCAAGACCCACCTGGGCAAGTTGGCAAAACCTCATCTCTACCATAAATCAAAAATTAGCCGGGTAGGGTAGCGCACGTCTGTAGCTCCAGCTACTTGGAAGGCTGAGGCAGAAGGATTGCTGGAGCCCAGCAGGTCGAGGTTGCAGTGGCCGGGAGCGTGCCACTGCACTCCAGTCTGGGCAATAGAGTAAGACTCCAACTCAAAAAAAAAAAAAAAAAAAAAACAATAATTACACTAGATAAGAACAAAATTATAAAAAGAAAATTCTAAATAAATTTACTACCTAAATACCTAACCATACATAATTAAGCCTTCAATCAAATGTAACAGGTTCAGATATTTTCATAAATTTAGTTTTACCTGTGACTTGTCCTTCCTCAGGAGCAAATAAACTCCAGTAATTAGAGGGCCCAATACCAGGTGGAGGCCAAGGGGAGTTCCATGAAAACCGTTGTCCAGCAAGCTCAAACAGCAGGTGGTTCACATTAGAGCAGGCAGGGGGCAACTGGAGAGTTACCTTCAGAAAAAGCAAGTAACAGATTATCTCATATTTTTGGCAAATGTCAGAATACAATCAAGAGACTTGATAGCACTCTTCCTGAGCTGGTGAAGATATAGTGTTAAGTGCATGAAAAAAATTAAGCCAAGAAAAAGGGGGCAGAATTGAAAAAAACCTTCAAGTGATATGAAGCATAATCATTACAATTCAAGTCAAGTGTGAATGATACTTCATTGTCATAATATTATAAAACCGAAATGTGAGTTTACCCAGATGTATGAAAGATTTGTGAAATTAACTCTATTGAAGGATGACATCGAGGGAAAAGAAGAAGACATCAAATTGTTAAAATGGGATGAGTGATAATGTCTAAAATTGATAAACAAGCAACTGCAATATAAACATCTTTAGACATAAGCAGATAAATCATGAAATGAATATTTAAAAGAATGAGCTGGGAGTTGGACTCAGGTTTGGGGACGATGTGGTGAAGAGACTGCTATTTTCATTAGAAAACTCATAGTAATATTTGACTTTTTAAAAAAATGTGTATCTTTTAATTGAATAAAAATATTAGTAAGGAAAATAGTTAAATGAGTTTGACTTTAGTTTGCTTCTCAAGAGAAGTACTTTCTGCAGGAAGTAGATTCTAAGAGAAGACTTTACAAATAGGATTTAGTTTAATTTGAGGTTGGAGAGAGAAGTGTACCACCCAAGTGGGATGAGCAAGCTGTCTGGGAAGGTGAGGAAACTCCCTCAACTGGACAGAGGTTGGGATTTGGGCATGTTGTGACTTGGAACTGGGAAGTCCATTTATAGATGCCTAGAGCACTAAATCTAGCTGAGATGTGAATTATGAGGTGAGTGCTGATAATGGGCTTATGAAGACACATGGCACTGTAGAAAGAATCAAATCTCTGCTTTCTGAAGTCTTTTTCACCACAAGAAAAAATGGGAGATAGAAGGTGTTGTATTCTGGGCAACCAACTTGAATACCAATGATATTAGTTTGTTTTTCTTTTCAGTTGTATGAAATGGATGAATTTCAGGCAAAGGAAGTAATATTTCAGAAGAGACTTTAAAATGTAGGCATTTCCTTCTCTTTGTGAGCTTTCATGACTCCATTGGAATGTCCTAAAAAATTGGATTATTTATAATCACAGACAACTGAGTAATATTAATGAAGAGAAAATTTATATTCTCTCTTCCTCTCTCTCTTTCTCTTTATCTTTCTCTCTCTCTCTCTCTCTCTCTCTC
>NW_007249632.1:418117-458113 GCF_000164805.1 Carlito syrichta
CACACACACACACACACACACACACACACACACTGCTATGATCTGTGGTTTGTGTCCCCCAAAAATTCATATGTTGAAACCTACCCCCAAGGTGATGGGATTGAGAGGTAGGGCCTTTCGGAGGTGATTTTGCTATGAGGGCTTTGCCCTCATGAATGGGATTAGTACTTTTATAAATGAGGCCCCAGGGACCTTGTTCATCCCTTCCACCATGCCAGGACACAGAAAGCACCCTCTATGAGCCAGAAAGTGGCCCTCACCAGACATCAAATCTACCAGTCTTGATCTTGGACTTCCCAGACTCCAGAAGTTTATGGTATTTTGTTATAACAGCTGGAACAGACTAAGACACACATACACCCTAATTAGGTTTGGTCTTTAATTTTCCATAACCATGTGAATTTTATACACTGTGGTTGCTTGGTTTGTGCTCAAAAACAACATTCTCAGGTCCTATCCCAGATTTGTCCCTGATGTCCATAAAAGCCTTGTGTCTTTCCTCAGTTAGAAAATACCTTCAAGTGCAGTCTTTACTTTAAAAATGTTTGTAGTGAACACATGAGAGATCATGAGTGTTATCTCTGTGTTTTTCTTTATGTCACCAGGTTTAACTGGTGGGATTTTCTGGTTTGCCTAGTTTTTCCCGTTTGTCAAAGATGTGACCTGCCTTTGAAGCATGCCCTCTGCACAGTGCTCAGTGAGGAGCACATTGCTTTTCAAGCACCTTGGAATTGCTCCCAGTCTGTGTCCACACTAATGGGCGCTCAGTAAATTCTGTGCCTGGGAGGCTTGAGGCCCTGCAATCGCTCTCATGTTCCAGAAGGGAGAAGGGCCTCCCCGAGTCCACCACAGCATGAAAGCCCTGTGCCTAAGTGTAACCCTTTCTCCTCTCTCAGATGCCTTAGGAATAATCGAGGAGAGAGAGCAGAGCTGGTTTCTGGTGTTAGCTGGTCACTAGACTATGGGATGTTAGGCTCGTTAGCTACTCCAAGAGTTGTCTTGTCATTCCTAAGGTGAAACAATTTTATCTAGATTAATGGTATGGTTCCTTCCTGTTGTAAAATTCTATGACAAAGTATCCAACTCAAAAGAGAAAATAATAAGTGATCACTTTATAAAGAAAGTAAACTAGAAATCTATGCATTGCTCGGTTCATATTGAGCATGTCTAGTGGCACGTTTCAGAGGGACCTTTCTGCACCAATTTGCCCCTTTTGAGCATGAGTCTGTCATCCAACACATAATGTGCCACGTATAACAAGAGAAAACAAAAAAAGTTTTAAAAAATTACTGCTCATGGAAAAATACCTTGGTAACACTTTCCAGGGGAGGCTGGGGCAGAAACAACATCTCACACATAAAAGACAGCTTATTCTTAAGTAAAAATGTTTAAATTATGTTGAGTGATGCAATCACTTTAATACTTTTCCCTAGGGTTTTGTGCCCTATTTTAGTAACAAAAGATCAGCTGTTTCCAACCATTCCCCTAAATCAGAATAAAAAAATTTTCTAAAATATCGGGAGGGAAGAGATGAAGAGTTTGCCCTTATAAGGTGCCAAGAACTTCATTTGAAAAGTAATTTCATGTGTTAGATAAAATCTTCCCCTTGTCTGAGTGACAATTTAACAAGAATCTAACAGATTTATCTAGTAATTTGAACAAGTTACAATAATTACAGTAGTAAGTGTTGGCAGTTTGGATGCACTTGAGGAGATATGAACATACTGCAATGCCCTGGGGTGCATTTTTTTTTTCTTTCTGTGATCTTGGGATTTTTACAGAACTATTATCTTCTTCCAACCTGGTCACCTGCCAAAGTGAGGGCTTTTGAGTAACTTCATTGAAATATGATCTTTACTTCGCAGCAACTTGGATGGACTTAGAGTCTTTAATACTGAGTGATCTATCACAGAAACAAAAAACTGAGTACCACATGTTCTTACTCATAAGTGGACCCTCAACAATTATCATAATACTATAAGAAAGGGATTGGCAGTAGTGAGAAACTGCTGAGGGAGTTGGGGTGGGCACACTTCATCAATAAGCGTACCTGATCTCAAACCAGGTGAAGTGGGGACCAAAGTGAGACCAGACTTTGCCTGGTATACCTAACCTGAATTGTACTCCTCATCTTTAAAATTAAGTTCTTTTTTTTTTCTCTTTTAATTTTTATTTAAAATTGTGGGGTACAATTCAGGGCTAGGTATACAAATATTCACTGTGCAGGTACCCTTATCGATGAGGTGTGCCCCCCCCACTTCCCCAGGCAGATATTGACTACTGTCAATCCCACCTCCCCACCCTTCCATCCCCCGTTCCCGCAGTTTCCCGCCACTTTCAATCCTTTTCTTATAGCAGTACGGTAGTTGTTCAAGGTTCACTTATGAGTGAGAACATGTGATACTCAGCTCTTTGTTTCTATGAGAGATCACTCAGTATTATAAACTCTAATTCAGTCCAGGTTGCTGCGAAGTTCATGGTTTTGTTTTTTATGGCTGCGTAGTATTCCATTGTGTATAGGTACCGTGCTACCCATCAAAAGAGAACTGGATAAAATAAATTCTTTCAAAAAGACATTAGAAAGGCAAGTCACACACAAATAAATAAATAAATAAATAGAATTGGGTCATAAAGGTCACATACCAGGAGTGCCAAAAAATGTATACACGTTTTATGAGATGTTATCTGTGTTTTACTTTTAGTTTACTGTAATTAGAAGTGTCTGGATGTTGATGGTAACCACTATGAGTACCTCTTGTAATTGCAGAGGTCAAACTTGACTTGTATTCATCTTTTTGTTATCGGTATATACTGAGTATTACAATGTTAATAGAGATTTTTCTTTCTTAGAATGTGTATACATTTTTTGCCACGCTCTGTATGAGACATTTATATAAATGCATTTGTATGTGAGTTATTTTCAGAATAAAATTAAAAAATAATAATTTTAGGTAAACCTAATCTTATATACATCCTCATTAAAAAAAATAAAGAAATGTAGTCTTTGAGTTGCTAGTTACAAGCTTTCTAGTTGGGACGAAGTAATATGAAAACTGGTTGGTGAACTGAGCACTAAACGTTGGTAAATGACCAACGCCCCCCCAAGCTGGACAATTGTAGGAGTCCGTGCAGATGTAGATGTTATCAAATTACGCACCTAGTTGGCAAACAAGATGGTTTCCTAGTGGCTCAAAAGTTAAAAGGAGACCCAAGAGGCCATGTCAGGATGAAGGCGAAGTTACACTCTCTCTGTCCTTAGAAAGTGTTGCAGGCCGGGCATGGTGGCTCATGCCTGTAATCCCAGCACTTTGGGAGGCCAAAGTGAGAGGATTGCCTGAGTCTGCGGGTTCGAGACCTGCCCGGGCAACTTGGCAAGACCTCGTCTGTACAACAAATCAAAAATTAGTTGGTCGTGGTAGCGCAGGCCTGTAGCTCCAGCCTATACTTGGTAGGCTGAGGCGGAAGGATCACCTGAGCCCAGCAGGTCAACACTGGGGTGACCCTGAGGGTGCCACTGCACCCCACCTGGGTGATGGAGTGAGACTCCAACTCAAAAATTAAAAAAGTTTTGCAGAACCTGTTTTTCTACAACCAAGTCTAAAAACAGTTCCTGGAAACAATTGTAGCTAGAAATTCCCTGACTACCAACACCTGAAATCAGCCAATTAAGACAGACCAGTGATTGGGGCTTATGTCAAGCTCTGTTCCTCACTCCCCTGACTTCCCTCCCCTGCCATGTGGTTTTTGCCTTTGTAATCTTCTACTCCCTAATTACTCCTTGGAGTGAACTCTCATTTATACCTAAGATTGCATCTTTGCAACCTACGGATTGCTTTTCGAAAATAAAATTCTCCTTTTGTCTCCACAGATCTCACTGCTCTTTTGTTAACAATGTTAACCCAAATTGATGGGTGAATGTCACAGAAATAGAATTATAAAATCAATACCTTATCAAAATCTCTCTCTTGCCCTAAGATAGTCCAATAACCCCAATGTTTTCACATGATATAAAAAGTGTTCCCTGGGATGGCTGAGGTTGGCACCATGTTTCCAGTGTCTGTGTTTATCAGAGCCCTCCTGACTTCATATCATTTTCCTGAATGGAATCATGAATTCATAAAGCATGTCTTAGTAGAAACACCTTACACATTATCTTGGTCTTTGCTCTACCCAATTACCGAGCATTTCACTTGACTAATTCAAAAGATACAGAATCATGTTTTACAAGGAAACTCAATCCATTTTCAGAGTGTGCTCATTGCTGTTTTCATTTTTTGCATCAAAATTTTTCCTTAGTTTGTAACTTATTAATACTAGTCCTATGCTCTTGAGTCACTTAAAAAAATATATCTGACCCTGATTCTTGTTGAAATCAACTAGTGTGTTCCTCCTATCCACAAATCCATAAACTAAACTATTTCATCCACTTTTCATGGAACAGAAATGATTGAAATTATTGAGATTTTGAAATCCTGGTTTATCTGTATAACTTTGTCTTGTGCCTAAGGTAGGAAAGCTGTTTTTATCATTTTCTCCTGATAGCAATTCATTTCACTCAAATACTCACCCTTACCTTCCCTCCCTACCAGTCTCCAGCTCTCACCCCAAATCAATGGCCAGTGTGACAGTGAAGATTCCCAGAGGGTCTTCCACAGGATCCACTGTTACCCACCTGGCCACACTTCTAGGCCCTGCTTGACCATAAGTTCTCTTTCTGGCAGGGACTAAGCCTCCCGCATATGTGAGAAGTCAAGCAAATATTTGTTTGGCTGAATTCTAAACACTAGTGCATTTATCATTTTTGTTTTACTGTTAATTTTATAATATATCAAATGTTCCAATGGGCGTTTTTCTGATATGGTTAAGAGTTTAATTAATATTCATATTTATCATGTTGAATGGAGTCTTCGTAAGGAACTCTATTGAAAGGTGAAGTTAAGTCTGTAAATTGTATTCCAGTTTAGATGCTAGAGTTTCACATGGAGTTTATTGTAGTGTACTGATATAATATGATCAATAAGATCAATGCTCTTGTTAGTTTGTGGTTTAAAAAAGTCTTTAGGCAAAACTCAAATCATGGAAGGGGTTATTCTTTGAGGTTTCTGGTAATTATTGAAATTTTTATGGTGCAAAAGCATTTGGTTTGGTAAAATAATGAGTTTTTAAAAAATACCCATGGCAAGAGGTTCCAGAGGAAATTGAAATATAAGCGATCTGAATAAGAGCAAAAATTTCATTACTTTATTAAACAAACAAAGAAAAAAGAAGGAAGTCATTATATGGTGTTTTACTAGACACATTTTCAGTGCAGTAAAGCCAGAATCTTCCCTTTAGTCTTTAGAAAGAAACTGGAAGTTAATCCGAGATGAAGGCCTTGCAGTGATGGATGAAGCCAAAGGTCTCTTCCTGCCTGAGGACGAAAACCTGCGGGAAAAGGGAGACTGGAGCCAGTTCACACTGTGGCAGCAAGGTGAGCTCCTGACTTCTAGATTGTTCTTTGTAGCCAGCTACCTGATGGAAAGTGGTCCCTGATGAGAGTCTTCTGTCAATACTTCCCAGAGCTGGGTTTCCCAGGCTTAAAGATGATAGGCCAGAAAACCTACATTTTTAAAATCCATTCATTGCTTTAAAAAACTATATCTGAGCCCTTGTGTGTGTGTGTGTGTGTGTGTGTGTGTGTGTGTGTGTGTGTGTGTGTGTGTTTGCATACTCACATGTTTATTTGGATAAATATTTACAAATAGTATTTTGATTTTTCTGGTCTTTTCTTATTAAATGATGTGTTAGTGACTATAACCCTACTGTGTAGGCATAACTGAAAAGTCCACCACATGTTATCAGTGTCTTAGAAATGAGCATCCCTGGGCTTCATTTGCTTCTGTAAAATGGAGTTGATGCTGCACGCCAAAATGATATTACCACAGATGAGAGCTGTTAGAAATGGTAACACACCAAAGTGACAAAGACAGTAACTACTGTCTGAACTCCTCAGGAATAGGAAGTGGTTCATATTCAACTTATATTCCTTGAGCTTAACCCAGGTCAGGCACATAGATGGAGCTGCAATGTGTGTGTGTTCAGTGAATTAATATATTAATCTATCTTTAAAATGAGGAGCATTGAATTTTATCTTTAAGTGTCTTTCCAATTCTCTTCTTGAAAAGTCGAGTTAACCTAGGTTAACAATTGCTATACAAGAGTAAATGCATCGTGCAGACTAAACAGCACATGTTGCACATCTTCAGCCACACAAAACAAATTTGGAGTATACATCTGACTAACATTATAGGACAAGTAAGGACAGTGATTTATTTCAACTGTGCTTTCAGAATGGATTCTATGTAAGACAAAGATAAACTACATAAGTAATATTTTCAAGGCTACATCCAACACAAGAGCGATTATGTGATTTCCAGTGACTGTCAGCCTTTTGCCAACGAGATTTTTTTTTAACGGAGCTATGTGATCAATATGTGGGCAACATGCAAATGTATCTTTGGCATGTCACTAAGATGAGTCAGGTCTATTGACACTTAAGCATTCACCTGATACTGTGGTTCCACTAACATCTTTATGCTTCTTAGAAGCTACCCAGCCTCATAGAGTAATTCTTTAGAGTAGCACTCATCCTAGCAGTAACTTCCAGGAACCATCATCTCTGGGAAAAAAAAAAAACAACAGTTATTTGATAAAGTAAAAATATGTAGTATAGGGCATATACAAGTATTACACAAAAAAGAAAATAAATAATGGAGACAATAATTTGGTTAGAGTTTTCACATAAATGGATTCTACCTGATTTTCCATAAACTATTCAGAGTAATTTTTTATGTTTCTTAGTATTTTTGTTAAATTCTTCTTCCCATTGAATGGAATGTGCATGCTATTTTTTCCTAAGTGTCACAGAGTTCTCTCTTCTGTTGTATAAACAACTTATCAAATTACTTGTCAATTATATAATTATGATTATGTTTAATAATGCCTGCTTTTATATTTTTTCCTCCTCTTGTTATTCTTTTTGTTTATTTTATTGTTCTTTTAAACAGTTTGATTGGAACTCCTTAACAAATTTATTTTCATTCTTTTTTTTTTTTTGAGTTGGAGTCTCACTCTGTCGCCCAGACTGGAGTGCAGTGGCCACTCCCAGCCACCACAGCCTCGACCTGCCGGGCTCCGGCGATCCTTCCGCCTCAGCCTTCTGAGTAGCCGGAATTACAGGCATGCGCTACCACGCCCGGCTGTCATTCTGTCTTTAATAATAAAAACATTTAAGGCTATGGGCTGACCCCTCGATACAGCTTTAGAAGTCTTCCATAGCTGTAATGTATAGTATTTTTACTAGAGTTAATATAGAAAATACTGCATTTCTGGCCTGATTTTCTTTTGACTCCAGATAATTTAGATGTGTATGTATGTGATTGTGTATATGTTTTCCAATCTCTTGCAGTTGCTTCAACTTTTAAAAATTGATATCTTATTTTTATTTTATTGTCATAAAAGAATATAGCTCTCAAAGTTGCTCTTTTAGGATAATGTATTAAGATTCTTTATGGACTTTTGCTTTAGTGCCAAGTTTCTAGGGGGGATTCAGTAGTCTAGAAACAAATTTATAATATAAATAATAAGTTTGAAGGCAAGTACTGTCAACCCCAACCCCAACTGGTCCATGGGCTGGTAGGAACGGGGACTACACAGCAGGAGGTGAGCAGTGGGCAAGCCAGCAAAATTTTGTCTGTGTTTACAGCCGATCCCCATTGCTCACATTACTGCCTGAGCTCTGCCTCCTGTCAGATCAATGGCAGCATGAGATTCTCATAGCAGCACAAATCCTACTGTGAGCTGTGCATGCAAGGAACCTAGGTTGTGCACTCCTTTTGAGAATCTAATGCCTGATGATCTGAGGTGCAGCTGAGGTTGTGGTGCTAGTGCTGTCTCTCATCACCCCCAGATAGGAACATCTTATTATAGGAAAACAAGCTAAGAGCTCCCACTGATTCTTCATTGTGAAGAATTGTAGAATTATTTCATGATATATTATAATTTAATGCTTACAGGAATAAAGTGCACAATAAAGGTAATGTGAACCCTCTCGAAACTATCCCACCCACTCCACTCCGTGGAAAAAATGGCCTTCCACAAAACCAGTCCCTGATGTCAAAGAGGTTGGGGACCGCTGCTTGAAAGCATGGGCTTTGGAAGTCCATAGTCCTAAGTTAGTGTCCCAGATGCAACATTTGTTAGCTATGTGTTGTGGGCATGTCCTTGAACCTGAGCCTCATATTCCTCATCTGAAAAATGGCAGTGAAGATAGTGCCTCAAGTATGGGATTATCATTAGGGTCAATGAGCATTAGATGAAAGATCTGACACACAGGTATCTGATGTATGATAGTGATACTGCATTTTTATTGTATAGCAAGAATGCATTATGTAATAATAACAGTGATGGAGAGGTGATCTCAGCTCCTGGTTAAGAGCATGACCTCTGGGTTCAGTGTGGTTGGCTTGAAATTCAGGCTCTGTTATCTATAATATGACCCCTCTGTGTCTCGGTTGTCCTTCTGTAAAATATAACACTAATTGTGCCTTCCTTAGAGGGCGTTGTGGACATCAGATGAGATGTCACTCTGGGCATATGGTGAGCCCCAAAGAACTGTTGTTGTACCTAGCTTGGTCCCTCATGATCGTGTGTGAGTAGTTGAAACTACAATGGTAGTTCAAGAATGTCAAGCATCTACTGGACAACTTTTCCCTCTATAGAGTTTTACAAAAAAGAAAAGACATTGGTGTCAAAAGGGCTTGAGATGCTCTCTGATCCAGTGGAAATCCCAGTGACACAACCCATTTGGTTACACTTTCGTTGCCCATAACTGAGGTGTAAGGCATGCCTGTTCTCCAAGTGGCACATGCTTAGCCCTCACCACTGAGCTTATGGGAAGTCCAACCACTTCTGGTTGCCCCTCAAGTCACCAGGTTTCACTTAACTGCTGCCTGAACAGCACAGAACCCAGAATTAGGGACTACTGCTAAGCATTTTCAGCCCTTGCATGTTGGAAGGCATGAAAAACCAGCACTTAAAAAATGATCTCTTTTTTTTGAGTTGGAGTCTCACTCAGTCGCCCAGACTGTAGTGCAGTGGCTGCTCCCAGCCACCGCAGCCTTGACCCACTGGGCTCCGGTGATCCTTCCGCCTCAGCCTTCCAAGTAGCTGGAACTACGGTGCGCGCTACCACACCCGGCTCATTTTTGATTTATTGTAGAGATGAGGTCTTGCCAAGTTGCCCAGATGGGTCTCAAACCCGTGGGCTCAGGCAATCCACTCACTTCAGCCTTCCAAAGTGCGGAATTACAGGCTGAGCCACCGAGCCCGGCTTAAAAAATGATTTCTAATGGCTCATACATTTGTATAATATTTGTCCCAACTGATATTTATCATTCAGTCAATTTGAAGAACTCCAATAATAACTAAAAATAGTAACTAACATTTTATTCAATTAAGAGACAAAAAGATTACTTAAGCTAAATTGTTTTCTAAAATAGCAAACTCCATTTGATTGAGGCAAATACCTTTAAGTTGGTTTTTTGTAACTCACATTTTATTCGCAGTATATGATTATTTTAGGACACAACTAACATCCATTAAATAAAATTAAGCTCAGATTTAGTTGTAAAAGTTCTTAGTAGGGATCTTGAAGAGGGATTTAAAGTGCTTGTCGTTTTTTTTTATTTTTTTGAGTTGGACTCTCACTCACTCACCCAGGCTGAAGTGTAGTGGCACACTCATGGCCACCGCAGCCTCGACCTGCTGGGCTCAGGTGATTCTTCTGCCTCAGCCTTCCAGGTAACCGTATCTTACAGGCACATGCTACCACACCCGGCTAATTTTTTTATTTACTGTAGAGATGAGGTCTTGCCAAGTTGTCCAGACTGTTCTCAAACCCGTGGACTCAGGCAGTCCCCTCACCTTGGCCTCCCAAAGTGCTGGGATTACAGGCTTGAGCCACCATGCCTGGCCTGCTTCTGTCTTTTGGGGAAAAAAGTACCATCTTACTCCCTCATGAGAACAAAGGATGTTTGTGTACTTTCTGAGCACATCTTCACTAATAAGCAGTGGCTTCATAAAGTGTGAAGAAATTTTCATAGTCCAGTGATGCTTAAAATATGTCCCAAAGTCTGTGTTTCTGACACAGTTTTCCATAGAAAATGTCATCTGTCAAAGACCTCCTCTCCCTCCCCATTTAAGTCCTGTTCCTTATCAACATATAAAGGATCTTGACATTGAAAAAGACATCAGATTTTAATTAAAAATCATGTTTTGGTAACTTTTTAAAATTTTTAGTTTAGAAGTATAATACAAGCTATTTTCCTTCTTTAGGAGATAAATTAGTTTTCTATGACTTCTGTAACTAGTTACCACAAACTTAGTAGCTTAAAAACACATATTTATTATCTTACAGTTCTGCAGCTCATAAGTCTACCTTGGGTCTCACTGAGCTAAAAGCAAAGTGTCATCAGGGCTACATTCCTTCTGGAGGCTCCAGCATCCACAGTCCTTGACTGGTGCCCCCTTCTGTTTTCAAAGTCAGCAATGACCAATCAAGTCTTTATCATTCTGTATCACTCTGACACCCTTATGCCTCCCTCTCCCACATTTAAGGACCCTGTGATTACCTTGGGTCTATCTAGTTAATCCTGGATGATCTCCTTATTTTATGGTCAACTGATTAGAAAGATCAATGCTATCTGCAAACTTAATTCCCCATTGCATGAAGGGTAACATAGTCACAGGTTATGGGGTTAGGGTATGAACATCTCTAGGAGGAGGACTATTACTTTACCTGCCATAGGAGAAAAAATAAGTACAGTTGGCCCTTAAACAGCATGAGTTGGAACTGCATATGTCTACTTACATGCAAATTTTTTTCAATAAATATATTGGAATATTTTTGGAGATTTGTGACAATTTGAAAAAACTCAGATGAACCCTGTAACCTAGCAATATAAAACAATTTTTTTAAAGTTAGGTATGTCATGAATGCATGAAATACATGTATATACTAGTCTGTTTTCTGCCATAAAATATACACAAATCTATTATTAGAATTTATCAATATTTACATATACAAGCACATCCAGATGTTGCACAGCACCATTCAAGGGAAATGTAAACAAACATAAGATACAGTATTAATTCATAACTACATAAAGTTTGGGGTAGTATGTTCCATACTGCTATAATAATTTCATAGCCGTCTCCTAATGCTACCGGAGTGGGTTGGTGTTGTAAGTATCCTCTTAAAACGGTACGTGATGTATATCATCTCTGTGAGCATTTTGTCTCTCCAGTAAATTGTTTGTAGCAGTAAAAAGTGATCTCTTGAGGTTCTCACATATTTTTCATCGTGTTTAGTAAATACCATAAACCTTGAATAACACCATGGGCCCATACAAAGTGCCACTAGCGATGCTGGAAGTGCTTCCAAGAAGCAGAGAAAAGTCATGACATTACAAGAAAAAGTCAGAATTGCTTGATGAGTACTGTCGATTGAGGTCTGCAGTTGCAGTTGTGCCGTTTCAGATGATTCATCTTGTAAACAGATGACATAAGCTCACAGTATCGATAAATATAATATAATACTATAAATGTATTTCCTCTTCCTTATGATTTTCTTAATATTGTTTTCTTTGCACCAGCTTACTTTATTGTAAGAATACAGAATATAACGCATATAGCATACAAAATATGTGTTAATTAGCTGTTTATGCTGTTGATAACAGTAGTTAAGTTTTGGAAGCAGTTAAGTTAGACTGGGATTTTTGAGTGCTCAGAGGATTATCACCCTTAACCCTTATGTTGTGCAAGGGTTAACTATATTTAACACGTGCCTGGTTCACTAGACATTGTACTATTGTCCTTCGCCCAATAGTACAATGCTGAGTAGAGAATTAGGGTCCTTGCTCTGGCAGCCACTGTCCACTGAAGCAAGACACTGTCTTCTTATGTTTACTCAACCTTCTTATTTCTACAGTGAAGATGGCCATATAGAGCTCATACAATGCAAACGGGATGAGTTAAAGCTTTACAGTGATTTGTTACTGACAATTCTTTTGTCATTTATTATTCTAGGAAGAAAAAATGAAAATGCCTGTAAAGGAGCTCCTAAAACCTGTACTTTACTAGAAAAGTTTCCCGAGACAACAGGATGCAGAAGAGGGCAGGTACCAAGAAGGTTTTCAGTGCTGGGGAGAACACAATTAGTTGTTTGGAATAAGAACATGGTGACCTTTACAAAGAAATGGTTTTTCTCTTTGGCCTCTTTTTACACTCCCTTTTTAATGAAACATAATTTTATGTGGTTGACGTCAGAATTGAGGGTGGAAAGTGTTCAGTGTTTATCACTTCGTGGAAAATTTCAGTGCCTATTTTTAGTTCCTTCACAAAGAAATAAGATGTGAATATAAATTTCGAGTCTTACAGAGGTTCTAATCCACGTTGACAGTAATTTTGTACTGTCACTTTAATTTAACAATTCCTCCACACCTTGATAAATGGTTGTTATGTTTTTTGCACAGATCAAATATTCCATTATGCATCCTGGAACTCACGTGTGGCCGCACACGGGGCCTACAAACTGCAGGCTTCGAATGCACCTTGGACTGGTGATTCCCAAGGAAGGCTGCAAGATCCGATGTGCTAATGAGACCAAGTATGGTTTTCTCTGTCATCTCTCTTATCCATCACCTCTGAGCAAGAGAATTTGTTACAATGAAGCTATGTTCAGTTGAATTATTTATCATCTTTTGTAGCTGAAGTAAACTGGAGCAGGGTGATATTAATCCAACCTCTTTAGTGTACATTTCTTCTTTGTGCCTTCTGTTAGTCTGGAGATAGTGTCAAATTCTAGGGCTTCCCTCCTTAATCATTTCTCCCCAGAACACTCATGTGGCTGTGAAGCCTTCTTGCTTCTCTCTCTAGGTAGACAGATTTCCATTCAGAGTCAGTCCAAATGGATCAAGCTCTACAGTTGTTATGCATTGTCTTTTGCTTTACATCTTGAATTACTCATAAATACAAGAAGACTCTCTTCCTGAAGAAAACACCCCATGGTGTTTGTATGTTTTGCTCTAGAAGAGACAGCATGGTGCAATGGAAGCCAGCTGCCTTTTTCAAATCCCTGCTCTGCCACTGAATCCTGTGTAACCTGGGCCAGTTACTTAATCCCTTTGAGCCGCAGCCTCCTTGCTTACAAAACGGGCAATGATAACATCTACTTTGTGGGTTTGTTGTATGGATTAAATGGAATCATGCATACAAGGAGCTTAGTCTATGTTCTAGCCTCAGCAGGGACATGGTGAATGTAAGGTCTCCCTCTTCTCCCTCCTGTCTTTTTTTCCTCTTAATCAAGACAGACTTATTCACAGTCTTGTGAATAAACCATACTTTCCCTGGCTTTGGTATCTACTACTAATACTTCCTTCCTCTGGAATGCTTTCCTTTTCACCTATACAAAATAAGCCTACTTCTGAGGACCAATGTAGTTTCATAAAAATGGAACATCTCTTCTTGGAGTGCGTATAGTATATATCCTCAGTAATCCTGTTCTCCATCTTCTCTTGCTTCTTATTCATTAGTATATAATAGCCTTATCTCCACAAAGAAATAAGACGCAATCAGAAATCAAGTTGTCATCTTCCTACACATTCTCATCATCCTTAGTAGAGATCAGAGTGGAGGGTGAGTGTCTGGGGGTCTGCAGAGCTGTTCATTTAGTTATTGACAAATACCTTCCCTGGACACAATACAGCAGCACAGATTCAGAGATGAAAAAGATGGGGCCTTCCTCATCTTAGATGGGGCTATCTAAACAGGAAGATAACAAGATTGAATGCCATATGATTCATAAGAGAGGCACAGATAAAATACTACAGATGAATCCGTGAGCAGGGACCAGATTTGCAGTTGAGGCTTGGGAATCTTGACAGAGGTGATTTTTGAAGACAAGAAGGGTGTTGACATTGAAAGCTGGAAAAAGACCAGAATAGCCTCTGTTAAAGGAAAAGAGGCCAAAAATTACGGGTTGCATATGATGGAATATTGAATGGTTCAGCAATCAACAGTGCAGGGTTTGTAAAAAATTAAAGTTGGAAAGTGGAAGAGTATTTTAGAAGCTTCATTACTGAAGACTTTAATGCCAAACTAATATGATCAGACCTTTGTTAGGATGGTACTATAGTAGCCTTAAGTGGATCCTATGGAAGGAAAGGGGAAGAATAATTAAAAGGCTTTCACAGCAGTCCACCCAAAAGATAAGGAGAGCTGGAATTGGGATGCTGGAAAGAAATGGATAGCAGAGAGCAGATACAAGCGATACTGTGAAGATTGACTTGGTTGAATCTTGACTGCGTAGTGGGGCTTGGGTGGTGGGGTCCAAGGTGAAGCTACAATTTCAGTCTTTGGTCAGTAGGATGGTGGTGATGTTTGAGCAATATTGGGAATCTGGGGGGCATGAGGGAGGTTCAAGGAAAGGAAAATGAATTCAGGGATTGTACTATTTTATTTGGCTGCTATTGGAACAGTAGTTGAAATATCCACCGGGTGGCTAAAAATTGACGTACAGCACTCAGGGGAGAAGTCAAGTCTAGAGAGAAAGATTTGAGAGTCAGGCTTAGTGGCTCTAGAGGAAACTTGAGAGACATTTGAAAGATGACAGAAATGAAAAGATTCTGTGAAAATATTTAGCAGGCAGAAAGAAAAAGGAGAACCAAGAAGGAGATGGAGCAAGAAAGGACAAAGTTGAGAGGACCCGTAGGAGGAATTAGAGATGGCTGAACCAGTGGAGGTTTCTCCCAAGATGGAATGAATCTTGTCAAACCTTTGAGAACTCAGTTTGGATCTGCAGGGTCTGTCTTCCAAAGGGAAGAGGTGCAAGGGCATGGTGGAAGCCCCAGAGACTTCAGAGAGAAGATGTGAGAATGCTGAAGAAGGCAGAGATAGACAAGGCCAGCTCCTTGGAGATCAAATGAGAGCATGAGGCAGTGAAGATAAAGAACAGGGCTCATGCCTCAGTGCTACTTAGAGTTTTATGATGTATTTGTTCATTCACTTGGTCACTCACTCTCTCCCCTACCTCCTACATCCTCCCTATTTTTCTTCCCCCCCCTTCTTCCTTTTTCCCTTCCTTTCTTTTTCTTCTCTACTCTGTTCTGCTTGTAGATTCTTAGATCAAAATCACTAGACAGAAATCTACTTAAGCACAGGTAGGGAGAGACAGATATGGAGCTGATCCTAGTCTTCAGTGGTCTACAGGTTGGAAGAATAGGTGTGGCAGTCAAGAAGACCAGGTAGATAGCACCAGAGGCTTAATAAGAAGTCACAGAGGGGCTCAAAACACATGCTGGGTTCTGTGGTGGGAGCTCCTAGTCCTAGTGCTAGGTGAGAGGTTCGCTTGAGTCCAGGAGTTGAAGGCTACAGTGAGCCATGATAGCACCACTGCACTCCAACCTGGGTGTCAGAGCAAGACCTCGACTCTAAAAAATAAAACCCAAAATACACAGGAGTGACGCTGGGAGACCTGCCCCAAGGGCACATCTCCCGGAACATTCTCCAACCCTGGGTTCCAGCAGATGCCTTGTGACCACTCTTGACAAAGAAAATGGCTGCCAACCACTCCTCTGAAGTTTGAAACATGATTAGGTTAACTGTCTTCACCTAGTAGTGGGAAGGAAGGGTCAGAAGCACCAGTCCTGCCTTTCACTCACAGGGCATCTTGAATAGCCATTAACTTGACAACCCCTCAGTTTCTGCTGAGCTAAAATGCAACCTACTTTGTGTGACAGTAAGAAGCTGCTGATAACAGTAATTTGCAGACGGTATTTTTTGCAAATTCACGGTGATTATTAAAATGTGCTTGCCACGCACCTGCCTATTACTGGGCCAGGAAGCCTACAGTGATTCCTGTTCATCCCTGAAGAGCTCACCAGGGTCCTTCCGCCGCATCGTGACTGCTGGTCAGCAGCCCTTCCCCGTCTCTCCTATTGTTCTTGTTTATGTTGTGTTACATTCTCATTTTTAACAATTCTTAACTCGAGGAAGGCTTAGTACTTCATTACCAAGAGCATGCTTTTCATAAGAGAAATGGGTCCATTAGATTAAAGTGCTGTGCAGTTCTTACAGTGAAAATAGCTGGATATTTGAATAGTAGACAGTTTATAAACTCTGAGGACAGAGAGAGTGTAATGCGAAATCTGGAGGTTCCATGCTGTGATTGTGGAAATACTATTAGCATGGAACAAGAAAAAACACACATCAAGAATCAAGTTTTCTTGTGCTAGGCAACAGGAAGCAATTTTTCAGAGCATCTCAACTTCTAAAAGAGCAGGTTAACTGTAGAAATCTGTGCATTGTTGTTCTCAGGTATTAATAATCAGGTTGCTCTTTCTGCAATGCTAGAAGATGTCTGACAGTGCTTAAATATTTCATCTCTGTAAAACAGTGCAGCTCTCTATCTGACAATGAGCTGGTAGGTATATAACCATTATCACTATAAATAAAATGATTGTTTCAAATTAATAAATGCCTTATGATTATATAACTGATACATGTCCCTTGCACACAATTTGTGTAACACAGAGAAGCACAGTAAAGGGTATTTTTTATCTCAATACCAAGAGCTATTGCCCAGATGCTTCTCAGTGCCTATATATGTATATTCATAATTATGATGATGGTGATAGTAATAATATATATAGTTTCAAAAATATAACTGTGCCAAGCAGTTCTTTTTGTTTGTTTATTTTGTTGCTGTTTGAGACTGGGTTTCACTCTGTTACTCAGGCTGGAGTGCAGTGGCACAATCACAACTCACCACAGCCGCAAGTTCCTGGGCTCAAGCAATCCTCCTGCCTCAGCCTCCCAAGTCACTGGGACTACAGGTGTGCACCACTATGCCCGGCTAATTTTTCTGGTTTTTTTTGTTTTTGTTTTTTTTTTGGTAGAGATGGTATCATGCTTTGTTACTCAAGCTAGTCTCAAATTCCTGGCCTCAAGTGATCCTCCCGTCTGGGCCTCCTAAAGTGCTGGAATTACAGTCGTGAGCCATTGTGCCCAGCCTGTGTACCAAGCAGTTCTAAGCACTCTACCTATTTTAATTTATTAACCCTCACAGAAATCCTATGTAATTAGTATTGTTAAAATTTCTATAACTGAGGAGAAAGAGGTATAAAGATGATAAACAATGTACCCAAGGTAGATATTCGTATAAATGTCCTAGGACTGCCATAACAAATTACCACAAACCAAATGATTTAAAACAACAGAAATCCATTCTCTCACAGTTCTGGAGGTCACAGTCTAAAGTCAAGGTGTTGACAAGGTTGGTTCTTTCTGGAGGCTCTGAGGGAGAATTTGTTTCTCTGTCTTAGCTTCTGGTGGCTGCCGGCAATCCTTGATGCTCTTGGTTTATAGACACATCACTCCAATCTCTACCTCTGTACTCACACCACTTCCTCTTTGTCTTCTCCTCTTCTTTTATAAGGACACTTGTCACTAGATTTAGGACCCACCCTAATCCAGGATGATCTCATCTCGAAATCTTTAACTTAATTACATCTGCAAAGACCCTTTCTCCAAATCAGGTTACAATCACAGGTTCTAGGTGGATATATCTTCATTTTTGTAGTGAACATTCAGCCCACTACAACTTTAGAACCCGGGTTTGGTCCCAAGCATTCTGGCGTAAAAGTCTGTGCTTCTAGGTACAACCCACAGACTTGCTTGAGCTCCTCGGTGGCTGCTGTTGTTGTTTACAAAATTAGAGTTCTGCTGTACTTATAAAGTGATCACTTTGAATGCTGGCTTCCATTTCCAGACAACAGGATAACATGTAGAGAAAGTAGCTGAGAATTCTCCCTTTCTCAGTCTTTTGTTTGTGTCACCTCGGGTGAGCCATGCGGTAAGGTCTGTAAGATGAACTCATTCAAAATTTTGATCCAGAGCTGAGTAAACTTGAGTCCGTGGATAAACAATGCCCTTGGCAAGTCGGAATTAATTATTACCTTCATGGTGTAGCTGAGTTTTGTGAGCTTTGGGTGACTCCAGAGAGAAATTCATTTTTCTGAATCTCCAGCAGGGTCTTCTAAAATATGCTGGAGCCGTGCTAAGAAAATGAAATGGTGACCTTGAAGCTCTCCTGCAGACTCGACATTACTGCCTGCAGATTGCTAGCCTGAAATGTTGAGCAAGGCTGATAGGTCATCAGGAAAGCACACATTGGCATTAGTGTCACTTAGTAACAGACTGAAGAAATGAATTGCCAATCAGTCATTTAATCCCTTTCTTTATTGCTGTAGAAATAATGACCTTTCTCCACATACCTCAAGTATTTTATAACATATATTTTCATTAATCTCTCAATGTTCCAATTAGGAGAGTATGTGAAAGTCATGATATAATATTAACAGTAAGAGAGAGACTTAATTTTTATTAATCTATCATGAATTGTTCTTAGAAAACGTTTGTTGTGTTTTGTTTTCATAAGGTGTCCTAGAAGATCGAGTAAGTCTTAAAATTTTTTAATCACATAATGGAAGCTGTGAATTACCAAATCACTTAGAAGCAAATAATTTCACCCCTTCTCCCATCTTTTTTTGCTGCTTTCACTGAAATCATAGATCTTCTGTTCCACAAGATATTTACCCATCTTCCATCTGCATTGTAATGTGACCTTATTCACAGGTCACCACAGAAGCCTGCCCATATGGGACTATACAAAAAAAAGGACAGTCTGGTTTTTTTTTAACTAGATAGGATGTTTTCTGGAAGGTTTGTTTGTTATTGGATAATAACATTGTATTCTCTTTATTCTTTCATTAGAGCAGCGTTTTAAATGAAACACATCTATAAGGTGTCTTGACCACTGTTCTGTCTGACACAGTGGTGTGTTTATGGCTATTCCTACACACAGATATATACCTAGACGTGCACACGTACATGTCTACTCCTCCACAGGGAATGGCAGTCCCCAGATTGAAAATGGATAGTGTTCCAAACATTTGTTTGTGGAACTGATTGTTGGGAAGCTGGGATCCATTTTTCCCTGGCAATGGTAAATGATGTGGCGGCTCTTAGGTCAGCCACCAAAAGCTTTTTAACTAACAATTCTTATTAATAGGGCTCTAAGGCCAGTGACTATGTATAAGAATGTTTCTATGAGACAAATGCATTCCATGTTTTTACTTCAAATTTTAACATTATGTATCTTCATAAAAGCAGATAATGAAAGCTGAAGTCACGTGACCTGGGTTCAAATTCTGGCTTTCCCTTTTCCTAAATGTAACTTTAGATAACGTACATAACCTCACTAAACTTCAATTTCCTTATCTGTAAAATAGGAAGAGTAAAGGTTTGTCTTTGTGTGGTTTTGAGTATTAAAGTACTTCATATGAAGGCGCTCATAATTGTATTTACAAAGTACGGTGCATGCCCTCAGTATATTTGAACTTTTATTATCCTCCTGCCTGATTGCTCTAGAAATGAGGACTTCTGTTCTTTATGTTCCAAGGAGTGAGACCAAGCACTCTTACCACATTGCAGGTGGTTCTTGCAACCAGGAGTGTGTGTTCTGACAGGCATAAGGATGGGGGCTTTAAGGAGTTATAAAAGCGGTCAAATGGGAACTTGAAAATGTATGATGCCAGGGCTGGTGAGGGAATGGTATGGGCCTGGGACTGGGAGGGCCCCTGAGGAAGGGAGATAGGACAAGGGTGCAGCTGAGAATCTCCCCTCTCCTCAAATATTTCCATGCCCCACCCTAGAACCAGAGATACGGTGGGGAGGAAGGCATAGATCCTGTCTCTGTAACCCTATGAATTTTGCTGTCCCTCTTCCTCTTTTTTTTCTTCTTCCTTCAGCAACCTCATCTGTGTTACAGACCCGTCTACTACTGGTGACCAGAAGAGGAAGTCAGAAGCTGTCTGTGAGCGTTGGGAGGGGGGAGAAGAGAAAATGATGATAATGCAGCTCTACATTTCACTTTCAGTATGTGCCATGCCAAGGTTTCCAGTGGAGTCAGAACTGGAGAATTTCCATAGATATCCTTATTCCTGAGCTCTTTCATCCTTTTTTGTATTCCAGTCATTCTGTTTCATGCAGTGTAGGCCACCTCAGCATGGCATCTACAGACGCTAAGAATGTCCCCTAGGACCATGATCTTGAGCTAAAGTGTTGATCAGTAATGATTTTCTGCTTCTACCACGCAATCACAGTATTATTCCAGGCATCAGAACCTGTGTCCATATGAATCCTTTGTCTGAAAATGACAACCTTTGAACATTTTAGCAAAGATGGCTGAGCTAATAGCTATAAAATTTTTAGGTGGAAGACTGTCAGCACCTAGCATTATTACTTAGCCTTATTAATATTGATGATAATTCTATGACCAAATTATAGTTATTAAGTATGCACTGGCACTGTTATGTCATTGCCATTAATTATAATAATTTGAAAAAGGGAAGAATTATGTAATTTTGCTTTATCTTGTGACCAGACATTCTTGTATCTTTTGGCAAATCAGGGGGAGGCTTTCTTCTCAATGGTGTTAAGAAATTCTAACAGTGAGCCTGGCTGCTGACCAGGAATGGAGAGCAACGCCCACCCCCAGTCCACCTTCTCTGAGTCCTGGGGCAAGGGAAGTGGCGGCACCATCAGAAAGACCTCTCTCAAAGACAACTCTGAAGACCTTTTCTCCCGAGGGCTGTTTCCATGTCATGATTCAAGTGTAACTTAATTATATTAGATGGATCTTTGCTCACAAAGCAAGTAGCCTGAAACTATTTCTTTGCATTCTAATGAGAGTCTTTGGTTTTCTTTCAGAAGAGAACTTAAGACCTTTGACATCTTTATGGTCTGTCTCTTTTTGTTGTGTAAAATACTCATCCTTTCCCAGGCAGGTGATCTGTCTCCAGTTTAACCCCAGGTTCGCTTCTGTCTGGAAGTGGCTAGAATGAGGTTGTATTGTTCTCTTTCTTCCTGTATTTTATTTGTGACTGCACTCTTAGTCATTACATCTCTGACAACTGATGGAAAAGCATATTTTTAAAAGTATTTAGAAGGAATCCACATTAAATAATTGACGTTATGTAACTTAGTATATTTACTATTTTCTGGGAAAATGTCTGAAAGAAGATATAAGGGCAAACATAAGCCTAACAGGACACACTTCTCCATGGAGTTTTATGATCTTAAAAAAAAAAAAAAAACGCACTTAACAACCCTTGGGGTACCTCCCAGATTTCTTGTTTTAAATATTGCTTAGTGAATGACTTGTTACTATATCCATAATTGTTTTAATGTGTCTGAATAGCCACAAGCCTGTGATTCTTATGTCCCACTCTTGTAGGCACTGGTGTCCCATGAGTGACCAGTGTGCTCCAGAGCTAACAACTTTTTTCCAGTTCACAGGGAATTTAAGTTAATGAATGGAATACTTAAGATTTTTCACCCATAAAACATTTCTAAACTATCAACTTTGTTAAGCCTATCAGAAATTAGTGAAAAATGTCATTTTGTGAAGCCTAGCATTTTCTATTTAGTTGTTTTATTTACTACCGGTATTTTAAGTAGCTTCCAGATTCTCTGCCACTCAAAAACATTGGTAATCTCTTGCTATTGCTGTGCAAAGTATATTTCACAGATTTTCTATTAATTTTTGATATTTCACCCCTCCCTTAGAAGTTTTCTCAAATGAAGACAGATTTCATAAGGAGTGATGCCAAGGGAAATTTTTTTTGAGTCAGAGTCTCAATCTATCATCAAGGCTGCAGTAGAATGAACATCATGGCTCACCACAGTCTTGACCTCCTAGACTTAGGAATTCTACCTCAGCCTCCCAGATACCTGGGACTACTGTCATGTGCTACTGCACCCAGCTAATTTTCTTTTCTTTTCTTTTGTGTAGAGAGGAGGTCTCACTATGTTGCCCAGGCTGATCTTGGACTCCTGGGCTCAAGTAATCCTCCTACCATGATCTCCCAAAATTCTGGAATTACAGGCATGAGCCATCGCACCTAGTGAAATTTCTGATTGCATACCACTTCCTAACATTTCACCTGTGTTTTATCTTTTCTTTCTTTTATATATATATTTCTTCCTTCTCTGTTTTATAATCTCTATCATTAATTGAATATCACTATGTGCCAATCATATGCTAATCCTCACATTAACTTTGCAAGTAAAGATACAAAAAACGCGAGTATGCTAAATTTATGCATCCAGGGTCTCATAAGTAACAAATGCCAGAGACGAGGGGCCTCCCTTCAAAGACTAGAATGTTAACATATGCTATACTGCTGTTCTCCCTCTTTCTCCTCTACCACATGCTTGCTTTTGCCTTTCTCTTTTTAAAAAATCTTATTTAATTGTGATAAAATACACATGACATAAAATTTACCTTATCTATTTTTAAGTGTAAGTTTAGTTGCATTAAGTGCATTTGCATTGTACATCCATCTTCAAAACTGTTTTCATCCTGCAAAACTGAGACTATACCCATTAAACAATAACTCCTCATTCCCATCCTCCTCCTGAGACCCCGGCAACCACTATTCTACTTTCCGGCTCTATAAATTTGCCTACTCCAGAACCTCACTTGAGTGGAAACATATATTATCTTTTTGTGTCTGGCTTATTTCACTCAACATAATGTCCTCAGGGTTCCTCCATGTTGTAGCATATGAAAGAATTTTTTTTTAAGGTTGAATAATATTCCATGGTATGCAAACACTACATTTTGTTTATCTATTTATCCCTTAATGTGTACTTGGGCTGCTGCCGTTGGGAATAGTGTGCTATGAACTTGAGTGTACTGCATTTCCTTTCAAGTGCCCATCCCCCTTCCTCCCCCCTGCCCTCCGCCTTTCTGCCTGTATAATAGGCTTGTCTGTGGCAGCCACTGACATTGCTTAATCCCACTGACAACACTAAGACCCAGAAAATGACTGCCTAACTGTATAAGTTATTGGTCATTTCACCTATTTTTCTTGTCAGGTATCCCTTTCATTTCTTGGCTCTGTCTTTCTTTTCAAGTTGAGTTTGTGTATGGTAATTATATTCTGTCATTTGCTCCTGAGTCCATAGATTTCTGTCCTTTGCTACCCTTGGATGGAACTCTCATGTGACTCTTTAAACCTTCAGAGGAATTATATCAAAGAGCCAAGCAAGACATGTTTATTGGATCCAAGATATTAGGCTAGGTGGGCTAGCGGTTTGAGACAGCTCACAAAGGTTGAGGGATTAGAGGGTGGGCAGCAGATACAGAGGTTTATATCTCAACTTCAATGAGCTTTTAACTTTCAAATATTTATTACTTTATTGGGTAGTTTAAATAACTTGGAAATTTTCTCATCAGATTTATTGCATATGTCACTTATTTTCCACTGGGATGATTTTGACCTCTCATCCACACCTGAACATTTGGTGATGACTATAGACAGTTCTGGTTGTCACAACTAATATGGAGGGTGTTACTGCCATCTAGTTGGTGGAGGCCAGGGATGCTGCCAAACATCTTACAGTGCAAGGAACAGCCCCACAACAGAGAATAATCTGGCCCAGATGTCAGTAGTGCTGAGGTCGAGAAGCTCTGTGATATGCAATATTACTCAATTGTGTGGATTAATCATATAGTATAGAACATAAAAAGACACTAATAATTTTCCCAAGGAAAATGTCTTTATGATTATACAGAAACTTGAAATCAAGCTAGCATTTCCCATGCTTTAATTGTAATTATTTGCTAATTTGGTATGTAAAGTTTCAAATGCTTAAGTGGAATTTTAGTGTCTAAATAAAATTTCCTAGTAAAAGTTTTATTTTAAAACCATAGCATTTAATATATTGACTATTGATATCTACTTTAAAAAGAAAAAAGCATTGGTATAGTTTCTTAACTTTCTTTGGATTTGAAAAGCATCATGTAACTGCCTTCTGCATATCTCTCTCTTGATTGCTTTGTTTAAACTAACACTATATTTAAATTTTGGCCCCTATGCAGCTCTCTTATGAGGTAGAGCTGGAGGCTTTAAAGGGTGTTTTGCAGCATGGATTTAAAATATGCCATGGGTAACCCACTTGCATAGCAGATGATGCTAAAAATATAAACAAAATTTATTCCCAATCTGCCCATTTTCCTCAGCCGGAATACTAGCTAGTAAAAAAAAAAAAAAAAAAAAAAAAAGCCCTAGTTTAGTTATCTGCTTTCTGGTCACTGGGTTTAAGTAAAGATTCCTTTCTTCCATAAAATGGAACTGGAGCAAGTGGAATGAGCTGAAACGACGGATTGTTTGGAGATGTACAGACGTCGTCAGGTGTCCTAAGAGGCATAAAGATGCCTGAGACCCAGTGGCTGCCCATCGGTCTACACCTGTCTCTGGAGAGCTGTGGAGTCATTGACTGAGAAGTCATCCTATGTAGGAGTCACCAGGGCATGCATTTGAGTGCCTGCCTGACTAAACAAGTCTCTCTTAGGGTTGGATCCAGGGCATATAATAAGATCAGTATACCTCCATCACCAGTCCCCTGCTCTTTGTACATCTTCAGTGCTGAGCAATGGAAATTGATGTCCATAATAAGAGTCCTGAAATTCTTTCTTGAACCATCAAGGGAAGAATAAATATGGGCTCAGTGGTCTGATTATCTTGTTACATCCCAAAGGTTATCATAAAAAGCACTTCCTGCACAAGGACAGGAATTGGTCCTCAGGCATCTGAGCCACCAAAAGCTGTACTCAGGAATGGAATCCATGTCTTTTCTGTTGCAGGACCTGGGAGGAAGGCAAAGTGCTCATCTTCGATGACTCCTTTGAGCACGAGGTGTGGCAGGATGCCTCGTCTTTCCGGCTGATATTCATCGTGGATGTGTGGCATCCGGAGCTGACACCCCAGCAGAGACGCAGTCTTCCCGCAATTTAGCAGGAATTCATGCAACATTGAGATACCCTGGAGAGAGGCTGCTTTTCTGCTTTCATGCCCTTGGGTGTGAGGATAGAAGTTCAAACACCAAGGCTTTTCATTCCCTTGACTTGCAGCCTAAAAAATTCTCAGCCTCCTCCTAAGGTTAGAAGACACTAAAGGGAATTTTTTCCTCACTGCCATTCATTTAGAAAATACCCTGCTGTGTTTCATCCCACGACAGCACTTGGTCTTATGCCTGTATTTAAGGTGAACATTTGAGAGCTTCTATTTTGACAACCAAAGATATGTTTTCCACATAGAATAGACCTAAATCAGTGTACAATGAGAACATGTATAGAAACTGTGAATGAATTGCTTTAGTTTGTAATTTTTCTATGCAGTTATACTTTTTCTAGGGTAACTAGACTATTTTGTCATCATGTATTACCACTACTTTTCTGTTGATTTTAATGATAAGCTGTATAAATGCTTTACTTCTAGCTGTTTAATGGTAATGTTTCTTTCAGTAAAACACTCATGTAAAAAGCAATTTTATTTTCCCAATACAAAAAAAGATGTCATTATGCCAACATCTGTGGTCTCTACCCTTGAGTCTGTTTGTTTTTTTAATTTCATTGAGATCCAGTATCTTAATTTCTCCCCTCACTATGCTAATGGTGGTGGTATATTGTCAAAATCTTATTTCTGTCTTTCAAAATCTTATTTCTTACACTGAAAAAGGGCGTGAAAGCATCTTATATTAAGTTATAAAAATGCCACATGTAAATTTGTTAATGCCAAGTATTAGGGCTTGTGGGGGGGGGATGTAAAATTTATGGAAGTAAAAATTTTCTCTCAGAATTAGGTGGTTACTAGGGAGTCTGGCTCCTGATTTCTTTGCCATCTATGAGACTGGGCCTGGGAATTCAGAGTGTCTGCCTATGGTAGACTCATGTGAGTGACAGGAAGACAGCCTTTTGGTCCTTGAAATGATTTTCATCACAATTCCGTAGAATTATTAAGGATGGTAAGTGGAAGCTCACTAAGAATGCTAGGATCTTTGTCCAGGGTGTAGGAGGTTGAGATTGCTTTTTTCTTTGAAAAAGTTTGGAAGACTCTTTAATTTCTCTGGCTTGAGAAACTTCTACCACTAAACATCACTTTGGAATTGAAATTGTTATCTATATTTTAGTCTTAATAATACCCATGACATAGAAATAGCAGTTGAAAAATGGCCTTGCCTACTTATTCCAAAGATGATCGAGTCATTAATTTAGTTAAATGTTAATAAATTAAATTTGTATTTACTAAATAAAAGCTAACTAGAAATGTTAGCTATAAGAATGGAATGACATTTATGCACTCAATTCTAAGCCAGTATGACAAGAATGCTACAAAAATGTCATACAGGTCACCAAATTTCACTCACAGAAAAAAAGTGCGTTTTCTTTTCTATCTAAGAACAAAGGAGGGGGCTTTCTTTATCTCATTTAATAAACAATTCTTCAAAATTGAAAGTAGCTCTTCTTGTTTGACCTCAATTGCAAAGTATTGGTTCTATTCCTTCTGTTTTGCCAATGTTCAAAAATCCCACTAAATCAGAGATAAAGGGATATGGGAGAAAAGTACCAAAGTTAACTACCAATATCCAGAAGAAAAGGCAAACTCTTGAAAAATAAAAAGGTATTTGTGTCCTTCAGTGTTTATTGAACAGAGGAAATGACTGACAAGGGCAATACAGTTCAAAGCTCATGTAGTAACATCCGTGTCTCTTACTGAATTTGGTTCTTGTATGTATATTGCATACACATAAAGAAATTCAAAGTCTAAGTTGTCATTGTTGAACCATCATCTTACAGTCATGTAATGAAAGTGTGGAATAGAGTAAAAACTAATTCTTAAATTCATAAATATAGTATGGTATTTAAAATAGGGTCACTACAGTAAAACTCTAAATATTGCCAATTGAAAAGCTAGAAGTATTATTACTGTTGCAAAGTGGCAATAATTGACTCCAATAACATAAATACTTGTTTCCCACAACTATTTTATAAACCCAAGCAATAAAATTGATTTTATAATTCACTTTAATTCTTTATTTTTCTTACCTATGTCTTAGTACATAAGAAAAGTGTTTCAGCTGCTACATTGGTGGAATTATTTCAGTGTTATTATTTTGTGATTTGAAATGTCTACACAAAATGAAATGGTTTTTCTTATACTGTGATATAATTGTTTGAGAAATATTTTTAATTCTGTCTCAATTTTATTTCTCCAAGGGTAAAACATAAAAATTACTTCCGTTATTATTTTCTACCATTAGGGAAAAAATTAAAGCATTAGAGTCATTGAAAAAGAGGTGTAATAAGTGATTAAGATTAGTAAAATATCTACCAGAAATGATCATGGCCAGTTGAATCACTTCTTTCCTTTGAATTATTCAACTAACAAATTACTCCTCCCAAATATCTTGAAATGTATTTATCACATTTTACTACCCATTATCAACTAATATATATTTTTTATATTGAGCACCAACTGGTCACACTAATAAATGCCCATGTCATGCAGATGGCTGGGCACATAAGAGATATCTAAAAATATGCACTAGTCTTGGGAAACATGGCACAAATGAGGATATCATATGCTATGATATCTGTTTATTTTATATCTGATTTATTTTGAATAGGTAGCTGGGGACTCCATCTCTAAGGAGAATAAATAGATAAAGAAATAAAATGATCTTTGGCATTTCATCCTGCATTTCTGGTCTTCTCTAGTTTCAGTACTTGCATATTTAGCCATCCTTATGGGCCTTTCTGTTTGTTGAATATTTACCCTCTCAGCAACAGTCATGCTCTTCCTCCATACCTTTAACGGTTGCAGGAGGGGTATGGGGGAGGGGGAGGAGTTAAATGGTTTGGTAGCACTTTTCTCTGCTGTAGTGACCCAAGTGAGGCAACTTGAATAGATTCATTAATCACTGACATGTGTTTTCAATGGAGATGTCTCCTTTCTGCAGACACACACTGTACTCATGGGTTCTTGGGCTGCCTGTAGGAACACACATTGCTAAGATGAAATCATCATATTTCAAATTGCACTTGTCTGCTTTTAAAGTCAACTCATGAGAGGCAGCTGGTGGCCTGACAAAAGATGCTATGTCAAAATCATTTTTGCAGGATATCAAAATAAGCAAATTCTGCAAACAGCCAGACCTACGAGAACATGCTCTTAGGCTGAACAATTTGATGCTGGTGATGAGGTCAAGGAAAATAATTCAATAAGGATGGAAATTACTGGAGATACTCTTTTTTCAGGGCTTTGTACTACATTAAACTTGACAATTGTGCCTGCACAGTTTAACTCGGATGTATTTACTTGGAAATGCACTTAATTTTCAAAAACGGGAGAGGGTCCCTGTGTAATACCTCAGAAAAATCCTTGTCCTAATGCAGTGTGTGCACCGAATTTAGTTTTTCACTTCTTCAATTCATTTGATACCATAAATATGGAGAAAGGGAGAATCTTTTTTACATAAATGCCTTGCATCATCCTCCAGTCCCCTCACTGAAAAAAAAGCCTCTCTCAAGTCTTTGTCCAACTTTGGCTGCTCAGACCGATGGCTGGTGACAGTCATTGCTGGGGGTCAGGAGTGGAGGACTTCATGTCTACTGGAACACACGCGTCTGTGTGGGTCCATTGCACACGTGCTTCCTGGGTGGCTGATACCACTGAAGGCCAGCGTGCGGGAGCATTGGGGCAACTCAGGATTCAGTCCAGAGCCAGGAGTGGCTGAGTGTTCTCATTCTCTCCTTTGTCCTCATGTTTCAGGGTCCCAGCTTCTACCACAGACTGAGATCTAACAAGAGGAGAGAGGAAAAGACACAATTACCAACAATTCATGGTAACAATTTTGGAATCTCTGGGGACATTTAGAGTCCCTCATTTATTAAAAACACTCAAAATAACTATGTATTTTTCCCCCTTTTATGTCTCTGTTTTTCTTTCTTATGTTTGCTATACCACATTTCTATCAAGAGAGGTATTATGAAGTCTTGGAATCTTTGAAGTCTTGAAATCTTCCTTGAAGTAATCTCTTGGTAGAAGGGACACACGTATTCTAGTCACGTGTCCTGATAACTAAACATTCTGTGGATTTCCAGATGTTGAATTTTTAATGCTGAAGCATACTTTTTTTTTCTTTTTTTTTGAGTTGGAGTCTCACTCTGTCACCCAGACTGGAGTGCAGTGGCCACTCCCGGTCACTGCAGCCTCCACCTGCTGGGCTCCAGCAATCCTTCCACCTCAGCCTTCCAAGTAACTGGAACTACAGGCGCATGCCACCACACCTGGCTAATTTTTTTGACTTATTGTAGAGATGAGGTCTCAGCAAGTTGCCCAGGTGGGTCTCGAACCCATGGGCTCAGGCAATCCGCTCACCTTGGCCTCCCAAAATGCTGGGATTAGAGGCTAAGCCACTGAGCCTGGCCATTTTCTTTATTTCTCAGGGTCATCAGAAGCTATCATGTATGACATTAATACCCTGAGCTTTGGAATCAGGTGTTAGACTACCCCTTATTGGCTAGAAAGCGTGGAGGAGTTCTTGAAACTCTCTAGACCTTTATTCTATCACCTGTACGATAGAAATATTACCTACTTCCCACTGTTGCTGATAAATAATAAAATAAATAACGTTCATAAAATTTTGAATGGAATTCTAGTTAAAACTTATGGAGCACTCTTGCCACCACTATTGCAATAGTGGTAGTGATCTTTAGTTTCTGATATGTTCTTTTATGTTAGAGAAGTAACAGTTTTTTTCTAAATTTTTAACTTGAATTGAAACTGACATTATTTTCTAGTTTACAGAGAAAAAGTTATAAGAAAGCTAGGCACACAGAAGTTATTTAATACATGTTTACATACTAAACAGAAGTTATTCAAAACCTTAAGAAAATGACTAGATTGTTTGAATAAGCAAAATGTACATATATGTGCAGTATATATTTAACTCAGTAGACCTGGGTTGCTGAAATTCTACACATTCCAAAAGTCTTCAAAACTGAGCCCTTGGAATAGCCTGCCTGATAAAAACAACATTGTAGGCGGGGTGCGGTGGCTCAGCCTGTAATCCCTGCACTTTGGGAGGCTGAAACGAGAGGATTGCCTGAGCCCAAGGGTTCGAGACCAGCCTGGGCAACTTGGTGAGCCCTCATCTCTACAATAAATTACAAAAACTAGTCTCAGCTACTTGGAAGTCTAAGTCCAGCCGGTGGAGGCTGCGGTGGCCTTGAGCGGGCCGCTGCACTCCAGCCCCGGCCAAGAGTGAGACTCCAACTCAAAAATAAATAAATAACAACATTGTATATCTGAAGCTTTGGGCCATGCCAGGTAGTTTGTACTAACAGTGTGATTTTTGGTGAAGGCTTATTTTTACATGCTAGGGGGTTAGGTCACTCTGTATCAGTTTGACTTTTGGGGGGAAGTGATGTGAGGAGAGGCTGAACACTGAGTAGCTAAGGTCAGTTACAAAGTCACTGCATGCCTATAACTGACACCCCACCCCCACAGCTAAAACCTTGGACACAAAGACACAGATGCTGCCACATATCACTACTGAGAGAATTAAATTCTGTCCATGTGACTCTACTGGAAGGAAAACTGGAAGCTTGCAGTTGATCCCTCCTGGACTCCACCCTATGCACCTCTTTGCTGATAGTAATCTGTATCTCTTTCTGTAATAAACCACAGCTGTTAGTATAACAACTTTTCTGTGTCCTGTGAGTCTTTCTCTAACATAAGGATGGTCTTGACCCCAAACACAACACATAATAACATTAATTTTTTAAATGTATTAATCGGCTGGGCTCGGTGGCTCGGCCTCTAATCCCAGCACTTTGGGAGGCCAAGGCGAGAGAATTGCCTGAGCCTACCGGTTTGAGACCAGCCAGGGCAACTTGGCAAGACCTCATCTCTACAATGAATCAAAAAAATTAGCCGGGCATGGTAGCACACGGCTGTAGTTCCGGCTACTTGGAAGGCTCAGGTGGAAGGATCGCCAGAGCCCAGCAGGTTGATGCTGGGGTGCCCATGAGTGTGCCATGGTACTCCAGCCTGGGCAACAGAGTGAGACTCCAACTCAAAAATAAATTAAAATTAAAAATAAATCATCTGATATAGTGTTAAAGATTTCTTCAGCCGGGCTCGATGACTCAGCCTGTAATCCCACGCCTTGGGAGGCTGAGGTGAGTGAATTGCCTGAGCCCGCGGGTTCAAGACCCGCCTGGGCAACTTGGTGAGATCTCATCTCTACAATAAGTCAAAAATTAGCCGGGCGTGGTAGCGCGCGCCTGTAGTTCCAGCTACTTGGAAGGTTAAGGCGGAAGGATCGCCGGAGCCCAGCAAGTCGAGGCTGCGGTGGCCGGGAGCGGCCACTGCACTCCAGTCTGGGCGACAGAGTGAGACTCCAACTCAAAAAAGAAAAAAAGATTTCTTCATACGTATTAACTTATTTCATTTTACACTCGGAGGAATGTGCTATCATTGTCTTCATTTTATAGATGGAAAAAAACTAAGGGATCAAAGTCAAACAACATAGGAAATCTAACACAAATAGAGAGTGGAGAAGATGACGGGTTTATTAGCACCACATAGCTCCTGGGTATACCTAAGGCCACAGAACTTTTAGCTAAAACACTTAGTATTCCTTCCACCTCACCACAAAATTAATTTTTGCCTAAGAGTTTTATCTTTTTAAGGAAATATATGTGCTGCATACTATGTGTGTAAAAGGATAAAAATTAAGAACTCAAGATGCAAATCAGTACAAGTGCCTCCAAAAAATGGGTTCCTACTGTAAATATCAATCCATTCTAACAATCCAGCTTTATATACCAAGCAGAACCTTTAAAAGTGAAAGGGCTTCATTTACTGCTGAGTTGAGGCAGAGGAAGGAAGTCCCAGATAGTAGTTTAGCCTCAGCTCTTTGACATATTTTCTAGGCATTTCTATCTTTGTTTTAGTTTAAGGTCCAGGGTGTATATGGAGGAGAAAGGTGTGTAGATTTACATAAGGAACAAAAAAGCAGAAAATACAGTGGTATTAAAACAAATGGCAATCATGAAGGAAACCAGAGGAGCACCACTACCCACACAGGTCCCCTTTCTCGAGCACTACAGACATCTGCCTAACTGCTTTGTCCTGTGAACCCTTGTGAAAATGGAGGATACAGATGGTCATCTACTTTTGGAAACCTTTAACTGCATTTCTCTTCTGTCGTGTGACATGTTGCTTTCTTTCACAACATAGCATGTGAACTACAGCCAGAGTTAAACATAAACTTAGTGACTCATGTAGACTAACCTGATGGGAAATCTTCAGTAAGAGGGGTCATGTGGCCTCTTCTTGAACTTAACCAACTTGAGAAACCTGCTCCTTCATGCCTCTAAAGGGGCAACTCTGCTGTTAATAGAAAATTCTTCCTTACATTCAACTCAAGCCTGCCCTTTCAAATTTTCTATGTACCATTTCTGGTTCTGCCTACTGGAGCCACCAGAGTATGTGCAAATGTCTTCCAGCCCTCCCATGCCCCCAATCAAGACTAGTCAGATTCCTTGTGCCAAAGTTTCTAAAACCGACCCCCTTGGCATTCTCTTGTATCTCTTCAACAACTGGGTAGTTGCCCAGGGTCCTCCTGGTGTGACCTCAAAATAGGATGAAGTTATTGCTTCACTCTTCCTTTTTGCATGCTTCTGCTGAGGTCAGCTAGAATTGCATTAACCTTCCTAGCACTGATTTAATACAGACAAAGGAAAATTTGGTTATATTTACATGTGCAGTGGTTAACCCATTTCTCTTCCATCTGGAAGGTACATGGTTGAGCACTAAATTTCAACTTTTTGGATTTGCCTCATGTTTCTATCTTATCTCCATCTTTTTGGATCTTGAAGTTTGTTACCTGTCCAAATTATTGTCTGTGATTTTAATGAGTTTTGGATAAGTTTCCAAACTTTCCTTTTCCCTATTTTGGGAGCCACTATGGGAAAACAAAATCAATAATTTCTCAAATTCTGAGTTTTCATATAATCATTTATTCACACTTACTCATGCTAAGAAGTGTTTGCGAACATCTCCTGCTATATGCCAAAGACTATAAGCAAATGTGCAGAAACCTTCATTCTTCTGTGAAAACACTCCTTCGGTTACCCAGCCATAGACCCAAAAAAAGATGTGGAATGACTGTGAAAGGCACCCCATTGCTCAGCCAGATGAGAGGCAGTTTGGGGGACAGAAGTGTAAGCTATGGAAAGAAAAGAAAAAAGGAAAACTCCATCTTTCACACTGTGACATCATTCACAGTTCTTGTTCAGGAAACTGACGTTCATTCTCCCCTCCGTATGGAGTCAAATTGAAATCCATGCAATTTCCTTCAATAGATGTACTGGCAGCAGAGACCCAGAATGCAGGCTTTCTCATCTCAGCCAATAAACTGTATGCCTTGGTTAAATGATGAATCACAATAGGACAATTCTGAGATACAGGAGCATGAAGAACTAAACATGACATTTTTTTCCTGGTCTATGTTTTCCTCTGATTGAGAAGATGATCATAGCCTTTCTATTTTCAACATGACATAATCTCATTTGCCTGGCTATATAATTAACTTTTGATATAAGTAACACACTGTATTATGAAGCATTTGAAATTCAGTGGGAAGAAAAATAAAGAAAATGTCACTTTTCAAAAAATCTAGAAGAAAAATGAAGCCAAGAGAAAACAACATTTTAAAATCTTGCCTCCAGTTCATTTCGCTGATGCAAAATACTCTCTGGGAAGATTGATCAACTGTTCACTGATAAAAATGTCTCCACCACTTCTAAACAGACTGCTTAGGAGTTGTGCATGTAATACATTAGCTATGGAGAAGGCACTTGCTTCAAGGTTTTGTCATCTAGATCACTCTTGGTGGTAATCTCTCTGCTCCATGGCTTTGCCTTCTCACAAGAAGCTTAACAGTTCTGCTAAAACAAACATTTTTCTTGGGTTCTCTTTCCAACACTGCAAGTTAGCTTAACCCCAAGGGCAAGCAAGGGGGTGATTTGAGTTATTTCAGCCATCATTATCTCAGTGGTGTAGCAGGCAGACCTAACAAAAGCTTCTTCCTAGGCTTGAAAGCCACATTTTGTTTTCCTGCTATATTATTTCCCTCTCCCGCTCTCTCTTGTCCTATCTCCCTTCCCCTTCACTCCTCCTTTACTTCTCCTTCTCCCTTTTTATCTTTCCCCTTTCTTCCACCAAATTTGAAACTTCCCCATTTCATGTCATTAAAGATCCATGGCTGTGGTTTAATTTTTACTGGTTCAAATGGTGACCACATTTCATAAAGATGACAATGGAAAATGTTGGCCATGAGTCGGGCTATTCTGCACAGACCTGCAATTGGACTGAGATTTGAGAGTTCTGCTTCTCAGGCAGAGATTTACAGAACCAAAACCTTGACTTAACTACCATATCTCAACAGCTAACAATTACCTGGTATTCTTCACCAAGGAGCTTCCATTGCCTGCTTGAGTTATGTGGACCCCAGGAAGGGCATAGGAACTCTGCTCTTCAATCCCAGGTATTCACCAAGGGTCACAGAGCACCCAGACCATAAGAAGCCTCCTTAGAGATGACTCAGTCAGAACCTCATTTGAATCAGGTCCTACCCATCCATTTTCCAGGACCAACCTTATCATTTCATCAGTAAGTATTCCACAGTACTGGTTTTATTGCTGAAAGTCAGTGATGGACTGGATTTTGGGGAATAGTACAGAATTGTCTGATATCTTTGTGAGCCTATGTAAAGACTTCTGAACAGAAATAATGTTTTAAATATATATTTTTAAAGAATTCTAAGTAATCCTATTCAGCTTTTTTTTTTTTCCTCTTGGTGACTTCATGTATCAAGGAAATTCCCCCAGAGAAGCTCTTCCCTGGGCTTGAATGATTGCTCAACTACTCACTTTGTAATCTTGGGTGAATTCAGCCTCCTTGTGTGTAAAATTGAAAAAGGACAGTGCCTATATCATAAGGAGGTGGGGGTAATGAGGATTAGATGGAGAAAGGAATGTAAAGTGTTTAGCTGGTGTCAACTACATGGTCAAACATGCTTCTTCTTTTAGCTCTTATTATTCTTCCCCATTTACAGATAAGAAAATTAAAGTCCAGTAACTTTGAGTTTATTTACAAATTTAGCAAAGAAATGTGAATTGAACTCAAATTTCTTACAGCCCCATTAGAAAACTAATAATAGAGAATTGTGTGTACTGATACGTTATGCAATCTGAAACTAAGTGAAAGATTAACATTTCAAAATAGATGAAGGCTAATATTTTAAAAATTCAATATTAGTGACGAAATTATCCCACATGAATGCTAGCCTTATTGCCTTACCTATTATCTCGTAGTTTTTAGAAGTAACACAGAAATTTCCATCTGTTTAACATTTTTTTGTAGCTTTCAGTGCAATGTATTTTCAGTTGTTTTTAACTGTGTAAAGCTATATTGTGTTTCTCTCTACTATAACGCCTTCAATGACGACCTTGATAAGGAATCTTTAGAAATATTTGTAAGACATATATTCTGTTCAGCTACCAAACTCTTCATAATCAGAATCATCCTAGCAGGAAACACGATTGTACGCACTGGGAACAATTAATGTTACTGTATCCCACAAATAATTTTTTAAGAGAAGCCTATGTATTTCTCATGTAAAGCAGCCAATCTTTTCCCTAACAAAGTGAGCAAATAGAAAATAAACCTCTCTCTACTTTTACTCTGCAATTTGCTGATCTAGAAACCTAAGAAAACCAATAAAAAAATATATATTCGATTGCTTTTGAAGTGAACCATTTTTAGAATGCACGAAACATTCACTTCACAGCACTTGCCTATATGTACTATAGCCCACACTTAAATGTATAATAATTTCTACTGAATGTGATGGGCTTGGGCACCACCCACCCATCTTATAACAAGGAAGAAAGACCCAAAGAAAACATGTGCGCCTTCAGAGTGGATGTGAGCAGATGGTTTTCACAAACAGTTGCACTGTGCAGTACAGAGCCCTAACCATATGAGGCTACTGAGGACTTGAACTTGGGCCAGGTTGAATGCAGATGGGCAGTAAAAGGTAATGTACACACCAAATTTTAAAGACTTAGTACAAAAAAAAAAGTAAAACATCTCATTGATATTTCCTTAAATTGCATATTGGAACTATAATATCTTGTATACATTGAGTTAAATAAAACATATTCAAATTATTTTATCTATCTGTTTGTACTTCTGTAACATGGCCACTAGACAATTCAAAATTACATATGTGGCTCATATTATATTTCTGTTATACAGCACCGGTGTAGAGCCTCATTTATTCCATGCAGCTTGTGGCTGAGCCTAGAATAATCTACTAAAAATTTATAGTCATGTTAAAGAGCCTCAGAGACAACATTATTATTGATGCCAGCATTCACTGCTCTAAGCCCTTTCCACATATTAACATGTTTTGTCCTCACGTTGACACACATAAAGCCCCATGTGACATGAGAACCATGTTCTAATAACAGTTTGGATAAACTCTAACCAAAAAGAAACTCTAAGTTAGACTCATTTATCTGTTATCCTTTAGAAAAAGGTGAAAAATTATCTGTAATTTTATCTCTAAATAAATAAATAATATGAATAAAACCTGAGGAAGTAGCAATGGCCTGTGTTTTTTCCATTCCTCAATGTATCTGCTCATGCTATTTTTCTTAACCAAAATTTTATTTATCTTCTTTTTTTGGACAGGTTAAGTCTGCCTAGTTTTTCAGACACCTGAGGAATAGATCACTTTCTTAGCCTCTTAGTATTAATTTCTCTCTTCTGTGAGGTTATAGCCCCCAGTGCAAATTGCTGTTGTCACATGTGGTGCAATATAATGAAACTTGCCCTTTGAGTTGGATGTCTCTTAATAAATTAGGATTTCTTGATAAAAAAAATTAGGAAGAAATATATACTTGAAAAAAAAAACTCTTCGGAACAAGTTATAGTAAAATTAACATTAACTTTATATCATAACTACAGATGTATGTTGCTGTTCAACATCAGGTTATCTGAGAGGTGGCTACACTGGGAGGAGCACCGGGCTAGGGGTTCGGTGCCTCTTCTAATCTCTCCTGTCATTGACTTGCTGTGTCACTGTGGAGCAGCTCACTCAGCTTCTCTGGTCCCATGTAAAGTGATGATCTTAGACAAGATGATATTTTTAGCCCCAAGTTTTATGAATGATACCAGCCTAGGTTACAATTGCCACTTGTTCTTGAAATTAATTAGATCTTATTTTTCAAAATTCTCCAATTGAAGCTTCAAGTTAATTTGCTAAAATAGTCTCAACATTTGTTTTCACCTCACTCTACAAAAGCACAGACATACAAAAAAATGACACAAAGTGACCAGACATGGATAACCTTTCTTGAAGCTAGTATGTGCCTGACACATTTAGGTTTCCTCAGTCAAAAAGATTTACCTTTTAAAAGTATTTTTCACTTTCATAAGTTTCTGAATGTTCAATTCAAAGCTGCCAAGTATTACTTGATAGCTATTTTCCTGTGTCCTTGTTTAAAATGTTGTCATTTATTTAAAGTATTGTACCGCTACAAGTGATCTATGCTCAGGTCATAATCTCCTGTTGGAGACAGTAGATCCCACCAACCTTTTCAGTCTGATCTGTAGTCACTAAGGACATTCCAGAAGTACAGGAGAACTCTAAGCAGCGCTCAGTAACTCTTGTTTGTTGCATCTGAACTCAGTTTGGGACTATTTGGGGAAAGAAGATTTCAAAATACCACTTTATTTTAATACTGTCAGGATTGTCTACAGGAGCATTTTACTAACTCCACAGCTCTTCTTCGTCCTCAACGACTATTTGTTGAGCACTTAGTACCTGTCAGTTTCTGCACTGTGTGAGCCCTGCATTATCTTTGTTTAAACCTCACAGTAAGCTGCTGAGGTGGGTATTGTTAATTCCATTTTGCAGATTAGGAAATTAAGTCTCCAAGAAGTTAATTCACTTGTTCAAATTATTTGTGAAACTAGTGTTGGAACCCAGGTCCGATTCTATAATTCACATTCTTAAACACTATATCCTATGCTATTCTATATAAGAAATTCCTACAAATTGGTAAGAAACTAAAGAATATAATCTTGTATATTCACATCAGCAAATGTTAACATTCAACTTCCCATAGAAGCATTTCTCCCATTGCTATTAAATCTAATTGTTTATATAATCTATTATATACACAAACTTTATTTTAGGGACAGTGAACAAAATCAGGAAGCAGATCTTCACTGAGAAAAAAGTGCATGACCACTTATCTACCTAATCCTGAATTGTACCCCATATCTTTTAAATTTAATTTAATTTAATTTTAAAAAGAAAAAAGTGTCCTAAGAATTATAGGTTATGGAATCATATTTTTATCTTTAGTTATCAGTAGAATATTTAATAATACTTAAAGATTCTTTGTTCTGAATTTAGTACTAAATTCACCCCAATATCTGAGAACACCTGTACAAAACTACAATCAGGCAACACTGAAAATTGATTGGAGAAAGGAAGAAGATTAGATTTAAGTGAGAACAGAGTTCAGCTGCCAGAAGACACATCAGTCTACGAACTGGCAGCTAGGGAAGAAGAAATGGGACAAGGATGCCAAGAAAGATCACAGTGGAAACTGGCAGCTACAGCTGGACATTTTGCTTAATTTACCTACAAAAAAATCTATTGCTCTTCATGAAACTCTTCAGTCCTGCCGTGTTAACTCACCCACCTCTGTAAAAATGAAGATACATGATTGCCATATTCTCCAGAAGGATATGAAAGATAAAAAGTATAATAATGTGCTTGGAGCACTTTGAAGGAGAAATTTAAATTGGAGGTGTTTATTATTTTACTAGCACTTCCTGGAGTATTATCTTTCTGAACACAAAATAGTGATACTCTCTGCTTTATCTGATAAGAAAGATAGCCATTTTTACTCAATTGAAGAAAAGACTGAAAACCAAGAAAACATACAAAACAATAGAGTATTTACATAGCAGACTTTTTCTTAATTTTATGAGAAATTTACCAAAAAATACCTTTAAATAGTCTAGTATACTTTAAGGATGAGCATATTCAAGCTCATAACTAGTTTGTGTTGTGCCCAAATCCTTCATACGGTATCAGTGTGAGATCTGGAGACATCTAGGTGCCCGATCTATATCTGAACCAGTTGTTGACTCTCCCTGCAATCATTCAATATTTTGTGTGTATAGATTTATTATGTTTTAAGGAGTGGAATGCACTACTGCATGCATTTTGATGTGGGTTCAGATGTTCTAAAATGGTCAGAAAGATGGTTAAATTCATGCATTTCTAACATGCAGATATTTCTGAAAATAATTTTTTCTACTATCAATCATAACTTAAAATAGCAACACAGAAAACAACTGCAGGTGCTTACATCACCTGCTTTGAACAGAGCCATCTTTCATTAGAAATAGACTGCTACAAAGAGCTGTCAGTCAGGTTCAAAGCATCCCTAATAATTACATTCCTTCTGAAACTGGGGGTGCACACCCTCAGTGAAGTTACTTTGGTAGAACTAGAATAGAATGTTCTGAAGCAGGTAGAGAGATGCCAGAAGCTGTCAACAGCTGAGAAAAAGTTGATGATTCATTCCATCTGCAAGATGAGTTTGGAAGGATGGCTAGTGTTCTTGATAAAAACCACCTTTCATAGTCTGCTTTTTGAGTCAAATGACACTATGTTAATGGATCTTTTCTGGCATTACTAGTTTTACCTGACTATCCATTTTCTTCCTGAATATCTGTATCTTCCCCACTTGGATTGGGGATTGGGTAATATCCCAGTACATAAAAAAGTGTGGGATCCGGCGGCAAGATGGCGACCTGGCAACCCGGTGTCTGAAGCCCTCTGCAAGGGAGATCTGCAGTGGGTCTCTGACTCTCGCCCCTGGGA
>NW_007249633.1:0-1203 GCF_000164805.1 Carlito syrichta
CTAGATAGACAGCTGTCTAGCCATCTGACAACTAGCTTTTTAACGAGCTAGGGAGCTGGCTAGGCAACAGACTTAACGAGGTGAATTAGCTACCTAGCTAGCTGGTTAGCCAGCTGACTTAACTAGCTGATTAACGATCTAAGCAGCTGGCCAGTCAGGTGACTAAACTAGCTTAATTAACTAGTTATCCAACTGGTTAGTCAGCTGACAACCAGCTCTCTGCCTCTCTACCACCTGTAGCCAGCTGACTTTACTAGCTGACTTAAGAGCTAGCAAACTGGCTAGCCAACTGACTTAGCTAAGTCAATAACTAGATAGCCAGCTTGCTAGCCAGCTTAGTTAACTAGCTCTCGTAACCAGTTGGCCTGCTTTCTAGTCAGTTGAATTTACTAGCTGGCTACACAGCTAGCCAGCTGGCTATCAAGCTGAATTAACTAGGTGATTTATATAGCTAGCCAGCTGTCTAGCCAGTTGACTTACTTATCAAGCTACCTACCTAGCCAACTGGATAGTCAGTTGACTTAACTAGGTGACTGAACTCGGTGACTTAACTAGCTAGCCAACTTGCTAGACTACTGACATAACTGGCTAGCTACTTAGCTAGCAAGCTTGCTAGCTAGCTGACTTAACTAGCTGACTTAACTACCTACCTAATTGACATATCTGACTGACAACTAGCTAGATGTATAGCTTGCCAGCTGACTTAACTAGCTGAAATAACTAGCAAGACAGCTGGCTGCCCATCTGACATAAACAGATTTTTAACAAGCTAGCCAGCTGGCTAGACAACTGAATTAATGTGCTTATTTAACTAGCTACACAGCTGACTAGTCAGCTGACTAAAACAGCTGACTTAACTAGCTGGCCAGCTATCTAGCCACCAGAAATAATTCCTAGCTACCTAGCTATCCAGCAGACTACTCAACTGATTTAACTAGCTGACTAAAGTATGTAGCCAACTGGCTAGCCAGCAGACTTAACTAGCTATCTACCTAGCTTGAAAGCTGATTAACCAGTTGACTTATCTAGCTGACATAACGAGATAGCCTAAAGTCTAGCAAACTGACATAAGTAGCTACCTACCTAGATAGCCTACTGGTTTGTGAGCTGAGTTAACTACTTAACTATCTAGCTAACCTGCTGGCCAGCGAATAGACTTAACTAAGTGACATAATGAGATAGCCAGTCTGGCTAGCCAGATGG
>NW_007249633.1:1819-3055 GCF_000164805.1 Carlito syrichta
CCAGCTAGCCAGTTGGCTAGCCAGCTGACTTAACTCGTAGAAATCACTAGCTAGCCAGGCAGATATCTAGCTGACTTAACTATCTAGTTACCTACCATGCCAGTTGGTTTCCCAGATCTATTAGCTAGCTGAATTAACCAGCTAACCAGCAAACTAGCCATCTGACGTAACAAGTTCGCTACCTAGCTACCCAGCTGCCTTAAATTTTTAGCTAACTAGCTAGTTACCCAGCTAACAAGCTGATTAAATAGTTAGCTGGCTAACAAGCTAACTGATTTAACCAGCTAGCTAACTAACTAGCTTACTCATTATCTAATGTGCTAGCTAGGTGACTTAATCATCTGATTTAAATCGTTAGCTAACAAGCTAGATAGCTGACACAACCAGCTGATTTAACTAATTAGCTAACTGTCTAGCTAGCTGACTCATCCAGGTAACTTAACTCATTAGCTAACTAGCTAGCTAGCCTACTCAACCAGCTGAGTCTACCCATTTGCTAACTAGATAGCTAGCTGACTCCACCAGCTGATTTAACCCATTAACTAGCTAACTACCTGACTCAACCTACTGATGTAGCCTGTTACATCACTAGCTAGCTAGCTGTATTAACCAGCTGACTAATTTAGAAAAATGACTTAACTAGCTGTCTTAGCTAGCTGACTTAACTATTTAGCTAGCTGACTTAACTGGCTGACTTAAGTAGTTAGCTAGCTGACTTAACTACCTGAATTAAATAGTTTGCTAACTATTTAAGTATCTGGCTAGTTAGCTGATTTAATAATTAGCTAACGAATTAGGTATCAGAGTTAAGTAGCTGACTTAAATAGTTAGCTAACTATTGAGATTGCTGACTTAGCTATCTAGCTATTTAGCCAACTGACTTAGCTAGCTGACTTAACTACTTGGATAACGAGATAGATACCTCACATATCAAGTTGGTTAACGGGTTAGCCAACTGTTTTAACTTGGTGGAAAACGAGTTAAGTAGCTGGTTTGACTAGTTGGTTAACGAGTTAGCTAGGTGACTTAACATTTCAGCTGATGAATTGGCTGACAACTTAGCTCGTTTAACACGTTGGTTGACTACTCGGCCGACTTGTTAGCTAGCTTGACAAGTTGGACCACTATTCGGTCGACTAGTTAGCTGAGTCAACGTGTTGACTGATGAGTTGTCCCACTAGTTAGCTCAGTTAAATAGTTGTCTGTTGGTTTTCTGATCTAAGTAGTCGGCCGACG
>NW_007249634.1:0-7221 GCF_000164805.1 Carlito syrichta
CGTCTGGGCATGTGTCTTTTTGTATACAGAGTTTGGAATAACAAGAAAGGGAAAATCTGGGCATCTTGCTGAGAATACAAAGGAAATCCAGTTCTAGGAGTTCTCATTAACCGGAATCTACAGGGCCTCTTTATAAGGATTTATCAACAATCTGGGCATCTGGGTCCCTACATATTTCAGAGCTACTTGCTCCATGAATACGCTAAATCTGTCATTACTGACCCACAGGAACTTTCTGTTTCTCTTGTTAGTTCTAATCAAGGATCTGACCTTACAATTTCTTTTGTGCCCTAGGAACATCTACCAATATAATCATGTTTTCCAGAATCAAATGTCATATTGGTACAAAATACCTCGATTCAGGTGACCTCAATCTACAGAAAATTCTTGTGGGCGGGCAGGTCGGAATTGGAATGTTGGGTTTTGAAAATTCCATATTTTTGGGTGGTCTTGTGAAAGGGAACCAGGAATCTTGGATTCCAGTTCCCAAAGAATATTATAGGCATCTTTCTCTTGATATCCAAACAACTGGAATTCTCGGTCACCAGGAAGTGTCTCGGCATCCTGCAGAGTGAAGCAGGAAGCTGTCTAATGGGAGTCATCATATACAGGAAACTACACGTCATATTGCTAAGGAAGTATAAGGAATCATGGTTACATGAGTCCTCAATCCCAAATACTACATACCGTCTACCTAAGAGGTAACCACGAATCAGGTTTTTGAAGTAGGAATCTGGGTTACGGGAGTCCTCACATACAGAAAACTTCTCTGGCTATTACTAAGTAACACAAAGGAATCTGCGTTACTCATGTCCCCAATCCCAAAAATATTTCAGGTAGTCTTGCTATGGGCTAAACACGAATCAGATTTTTTTCGCGCATGTATCTGGGGAAATGGAGTCCTTATATACAGGCAACTCCATTACCTTTTACTAAGAAAGAATGAGGAATTTGGATTACACGAGTCCTCTATTCCAAAAATCTACAGGGCATCTTGAAAAGGGTGAAAAAACAATAAGAGTTTCAAAGTAGGACCTATGTAATGAGAGTCCTAATATACAGGAATATACACGGCCCCTTGCCAAGGAAGAAAAAGAATCAGGGTGATAGCAGTCCTCAGTCCTAAAAATCAACATGCCATCTGCTGTGGGCTAAACAAGAATCAGGGTTTAGAAGCTGCAACATAGGTAATAGCAGTCCTCATATACAGAATCTACACGATCTCTTGTTAAGGAGAAATAAGAAACCTGTTTTACACGGTTCCTCTGTCACAATATCTACATGACATCTTGCTAAGAGTAAAACATGAATCAGGGTTTCCAAACAGGATTCTGGGGAAAACAAGTACTCATATACAGGACACTACATGGCCCCTCGCTAAGGAAGAATAAGTAATCTGTGATACACTAGTCCCCAATCTGAAACATTCTCAGGGTGTCTTGCTACGGGATAAACAAGAACCAGGGCTTCGAGCTCGTCTCATGTATTGATATATTTGGCTTATGGGTATTTTAAATCAGTCATTTCAGGACTCCAGCAACATTCTGTTCCTCTTGCAAGTTGTAAACGGGTATCTGGTAGTACAAGTCCCTTCGGTTCCTCGGGACAACTAAGGCCAGATTCCTGGAGCAAAATATCTTCTTGCCGTATTTGGATGTAACTCTGGTCTTAAGATGGACTTGGTAATCCTTAAATGTCCATGTGTAGTTTTATTTGGAGAGAGGCCGAGGGTTTTGCAGTTGCCAAATATTTAGTTCGAATTATTAAAATGTAACCAGTAATCATGGATTCCACGTCCCCAGGAAATATCTGGGCATCTGCATTTTTGTATACAGAGGTTTGGTATCCACATAGACATGAAAAATCCGGGCATCTTGCTGAGAACGGAAAGGGAATCCGGTTCTTGGATTTCTAAATCGCCTACATCTACAAGGTCTCTTGAATAGGTTTAATTAACAATCTGGGCTTTTATGTCGCCATATTTTTAGGTTGTCTTCTGAACAGGGAAACAGAAATCTTGGGTTGCAATTCCAAAAGAACTTTTTGGGAGTCTTTCTCTTGATATCCAAGCAACTGGAATTCTAGGTCACCAGAAAATTTCTCGGCATCTTGCTGAGAATGAAGCAAAAATTTCTGTAATGGAAGTCCTTATATACAGAACAATACACAACATGTTGCTATGGAAGAATAAGGAATCTTGGTTACACGAGTCCTCAATCCCAAAATTACAGAGCCTATTGCTAAGAGATAACCACCAAAACGTTTTTGGGAGTAGGAATCTGGATAATGGGAGTCCTCATATACAAGAAACTGCACTGTCTATTGCTAAGGAAGAATAAAAAATCTGGTTTCATGTGTCCTCAATCCCCAAAAAAACTTCAGGGTTCTGCTAAGGGCTAACATGAATTTGGGTTTTGAAGCGTAATCTAGGAAAATGAGATCCTCATATACAGGCTACTGCACGGACTTTTCAAAAGAAAGAATAAGGAATCCGGTGACATGTGTTCTCAATCCCTAAAAAACTACACGGTGTCTTCCTAAGGTCTAAATAAGCATCAGTGTTTTGACGCATGCATCTGGAAAAGGGAGTACTCATATACAGACAACTACACGGCTGTGGCTAAAAATAAGGAATCTGGGTTATACGTGTCCTCAGTCCTTGAAATCTACAGTGCATCATTCTGACTGCTAAATAAGTATCAGGGATTCGAGGCATGAATATGGGTAATAGCAGTGCTCATATACAGGAAACTACATGGCCTCTTGTTAAGAAAAAAGAAGAAATCTGTTTTACACGGTTCCTCGATCAAAAAATCTACAAGGAGTCTTACTATGTGCTAAACAAGAACCAGGGTTTTGAAACAGGAATCTAGGGAAAGAGAGTCCTCATATACAGGACACTACACGGCCTCTAACTAAGGAAGAATAAAGAATCTTTGTTGTACGAGTCCTCACTCCAAAAAATTCCCAGGGTGTCAGCTATGGGCCAAACAAGAGACAGGGCTTCGAGCTCTCTAAATGTTTTGGAGCAATTTAACATTACGATATTACGAATCAGTCATTTCAGGACTCCAGCAACATTAGTCCTCTTGAAAGTTGTAAATGGATATCGGGCACTCCAAGTCCGTTAAGTTCTCTGAACAACTAAGGCCAGATTTCAGGACAAAAAGGATCTTCTTGCCATATATGGGTGTAACGCTGGTCTTAAGCTGAACCCTGTAATCCTTCAACTTCCGTTTCTCTTTGTATTTTGACAGAGGAAAAGAGTTTTGCAGTAGCCAATATTTTGTATGTATTTTTAAAGGTAACCAGGAATCATAGATTCCACGTCCCTAGGAACTTTCTGGGCATCTGTCTTTTTGTATATAGAGTTTGGAATCCACATCGACAGGGAAAATCAGGGCACCTTGCTTAGAACGAAAAGGAAATCCAGTTCTAGGAGTTCTCATTAACCGGAAACTACAGGGCCTCTTTATAAGGATTCATCAGCAATCTGGGCATCTGGTTCCCTACATGTTTCAGAGCGACTTGCTCCGTGGATACGCTAAATCTATCATTACAGATCCAAAGGAACTTTCTGCTCCTCTTGTAACTTGTAATCTAGGATCTGTCACTTCAAATCCTTTTGTGATCTAGGAACATCTACCACCATAATCTTGTTCCCCAGAATCAAAAGCCATATTGGTAAAAATTCCATGTTTCAGGTGATCTCAAACTGCAGAAAATTCTTGTGGGCGGGCAGGTCGGAATTTGCATGTCGGGTTTTGAATTTTCCACATTTTGGAGAGGTCTTTTGAAGGGAAACTAGGAATCTTGGATTCCTGTTCCCAAAGAACATTATGGGCGTCATTCTCTTGATATCCAAAACCGGAATTCTCGGTCAGCAGGAAGTGTCTCGGCATCCTGCAGAGTGAAGAAGGAAGCTGTATAATGGGAGGTGTCATATACAGGAAACTACATCTCATATTGTTAAGGAAGTATAAGTAATCTTGTTTACATGACTCCTCAATCGCAAATACTACAGGCCGTCTTCCTAAAAGGTAACCACCAATCAGATTGTTGAAGTAGGAATCTGAGTAACTGGAGTCCTCACATACAGGAAACTTCACTGTCAATTGTTAAGTAACAGTAAGAAATCTGTGTTACTCGTGTCCTCAATCCCAGAAAAACTTCAGGTCATCTTGCTATGGGCTAACACGAATCAGGTGATTTCAAGCATGAATCTGGGGAAATGGAAATCCTTATATACAGGCAACTACATGACATTTTGCTAAGAGTGAATAAGGAATCTGGTTTTCACGAGTCCTCTATCCCAAAAATCTACAGGGCATCTTGGAAAGGGCAAAAAAAGAAGAGTTTCGAAGCAGGATCTATGTAATGAGAGTCCTAATATACAGGAATATACACAGCCCCTTGCCAAGGAAGAAAAAGAATCAGGGTTATAGCAGTCCTCAGACCTAAAAATCAACAGGCCATCTGCTGTGGGCTAAACAAGAATCAGGGTTTAGAAGTTGAAACATAGCTAATAGCAGTCCTCATATACAGAATCTACACGATCTCTTGCTAATGAGAAATAAGAAACCTGTTTTACACGATTCCTCCATCACAATATCTACATGACATCTTGCTAAGGGCTAAACAAGAATCAGGATTTGTAAACAGGATTATGGGGAAAAGGAGTCTTCATATACAGGACACTTCATGGTCCCTCACTAAGGAAGAATAAGGAATCTGTGATACACTAGTCCCCAATCAGAAAAATTCTCAGTGTGTCTTGATACGGGATAAACAAGAACCAGGACTTCAAGCTCGTCTCATGTTTCGGAGATATTTGACTTGTGGGTATTATGAATCAGTCATTTCAGGACTCCAGCAACATTCTGGTTTTCTTGAGAGTTGTAAACGGGTGTCTGGTAGTACAAGTAACTTAGGTTCCTTGGGACAACTAAGGCCAGATTCCCGGAACAAAAGTATCTTCTTGCCATATTTGGATGTACCTCTGGTCTTAAGATGAACTTGGTAATCCTTAAATTTCCATTTGTACTTTTATTTGGAGCGGGGCCGATGGTTTTGCAGTTGCCAAATATTTAGTACGAATTATTAAAATGTAACCAGGAATCATAGATTCCACGTCCCTAGGAAACATCTGGGCATCTGCATTTTTGTATACAGACTTTTGGAATCCACGTAGACAAGGAAAATCAGGGCATCCTGCTGAGAATGAAAAGGGAATCCAGTTCTTGGAGTTGTCAATCGCCTAAATCTAAAAGGTCTCTTGATAAGGTTTAATCAGCAATCTGGGCTTCTATGTCGCCATATTTTTAGGGTGTCTTTTGAAAAGGGAAACAGGAATCTTAGGTTCCAATTCCACAAGAACCATCTCGGCATATTTGTATGTAACTCTTGACTTATATGTACCCTTTAATTCTAAACTTCCGTTTGTGCATCTACTTGATTTGGGCCTGGGGTTTTGAGGTTACTGAGTATGTTGTGCATATTTTTTAAAGGTAGCCTATAATCACGGATTCCACGTCCCTGGAAAACAGCTGGGCATTTGTCTATTTAATACAGACTTTTGGATTCCAGATGCCAGGGAAAATCAGAGCATCTTACAGAGAATGAGAAGGGAATTCAGGTTCAGGGAGTCCCTTGATCGCCAAAATCTATAAGGCCTCTTGTTAAGGTTTTATGAGGAGTCTGGGCTCGTCGGTCCCTACATTTTTCAGAGTTACTTGCTGCGTGAAAACCTAAAATCTCTCATTACAGATTCCCAAGAAATTTACGGTCCTCTTGATAATTGTAATTGATGATCTGGACCTACAATTCCGTTTGTTTCTTATGAACATCTTCGGCCATAGTCCAGTTCCCTGGGAATCAATTGGCATTTTGGTACTAAATCCTTTGCTTCAGGTTGTCTCACAATACAGAAATTTCTTGTGGACTGGCTGCTAGCTATTGGGATATTGAGATTATAATATTCCACATTTTTACAATGTTTTGTTAAGGGGACCATGGGAATGTGGATTACAATTCCAAGGTACTACATGTGAGTCTTCCTATTGATATCCAAACAACTGTAAATCTACTTTCATCAGGAAATAGTCAACGAATTGTTGAGAATGAAGCAGGAATCTGCGTTATGGGAGTCTTCATTTACAGGAACCTACATGGCCTCTTGCCACAGAAGATTAAGGAATCTGGGTTGCACAAGTCCTCACATCCCAAAAAACTACAGGGAGTCTTACTAAGGGATAAAAATGTATCAGGGATTTGACGCACGAATCTGGGGAATGAGAGTCCTCATATACAGGAAAATTCACAGCCTCTTGCTAAGAACGAATAAGGAATCTGGGTTAACATATGCTCAATCGTAAATATCTACAGGGCGTCTTGCTAAGGGCTAAACAAGAATCAGGTTTTCATAGCAAAAATCTGGGTATTGGGAGTCTTCCTACACAAGAAATTACACAGTCTCTTACTAAGGAAGAATAAGATATCTCGTTTTCCGGTGTCCTCAATGCCAAAAATCTACTGGGCATCTTGATAAGGGATAAACAAGAATCAGGTTTTTCGAAGCAGGAATCTGGGGAACGGGAGACCTCATATGCAGGAAACTACAGGGGCTCTTTCTAAGGAAGAATAAAGAATTAGGTTTCCCTGAGTCCTCAATTCCAAAAATGTACAGGATGTCTTGCTAAGTTCTACAAAATCTGGGCTTCGACATCCCAACATTTTTCTGAGTTGTTTCCTATTAGGATATTATTAATCAGTCATTCCAGAAGACTGGCAACATTCTGGTCCTCTCGATAGTTTAAAGGGTAATATGGCACTACAAGTCCATTTAGATTCTGGATTCTCTAACGCCAAATTCCAGAACACAAGTAATCATCTCGGTTCTTATGAATGTGAGCCCTGAGTTCAGGGTTAAATCGTATGCCAGAAACCTCTGGTAGTTGAGCTATTTGGAATTAGGAACTTGGGGTTAGATGTTGCACCATTTTTAGAAGGTATTTTAGGGAGGGCACCAGGTTGTTGCCTTCCAAGTCTACAGGAACATTCTGGAGTCTTTCCTTTGGAAGCCAAGAGTCTGGACTTCCAGGGTAACGGAAAACATTTGGTCGTTTTACTGAGAACGAAGCAATAATCTGGGACACTGTGTCTCCAGAAAGCTTCTACTCATGTTAAGAGTGTGTAACAAGAAAAATTAGTTTCCATGTGAGC
>NW_007249635.1:0-1818 GCF_000164805.1 Carlito syrichta
TCGTTCCTTCTATTCCTAAGGGTTCAAGGGATTTTATCAAGAAGGGATGCTGCATTTTGTTAGAAGCCTTTTTGGCATCCAATGATATAATCATGTGGTTTTTGTTTTTGCATCTGTTGATGTATTGAGTCACATTTATAGTCTTGTGGATGCTGAATCAGTCCTGCATCCCAGAGATGAAGCCCCTTTGGTCATGGTGGATGATTTTTTGAGATGCGTTGTTGGATCCAATTTCCTGTAATCACGTTGAAAATTTTTTCTTCTATGTTCATCTGGGATATTGACCTGCAGTTCTCTTTCTTTGTTGAATCTTTACCCCGTTTGGGTATCAGTGTGATGTTAGCTTCATAAAATGATTTGGGAGAGTTCTGCCATTCTCAATTGCCTGGAATACTTTCAACAGGATTAGTATCAACTCCTCCTTGTATGTTTTTAGAATTCTGCTGGAAAGCCATCTGGTCCAGGGTCTTTTTTCTTGAAGGTAGTTTTCTTATGATGGAGTCAGTTTCCTGGGCTGTTATTTGTCTATTTAGGGTCACAATTTCTTCTTATTTCAAACTTGGGAGGTTGTGTCATATCACAAAGTCCCTTATTTCATTTATGTTTTCAAGTTTGTTTCCATACAGGTGTGTATCGTCATCTCTGATAAGCTTTTATGTTTCTTCAGAGTCAGTTGTAACTTGGTCTTTTGCTCTTTTTCTCGGTAAATCTGGGTAGGGGTCCATCAATTTTGTTTATCATTTTCAAGAACCAGCTTTTTGTTTATTTGATTTTTTCTGTGATGTTTTTGTCTTCTATGTCCTGTATTTGGGCTTTTTACTTTGGTGATTTGGATTCTATGCTGAAGTTAGGGTTTTGGTGGTCTTGTCTTTCCAGCTGCCCTAGGTGATTTGTTAGGCTGTTAGCTTGTGATCTTTCCATTTTCTTGATGTGTGTTCATAAAGAAATGAATTCCCCTCTCAGTACTGCTTTCATGGTATCCCAGAGGCTTTGATAAGATGTGTCTTTACTTTCATTTGTTTCCAGGAATCTTTTAATTTCTGCTTTGATTTTCAGGTTGACCCAGGAGTTGGTCGGCATCATGCCGTTTAGTGTTCACGTCTTTGTGGGTTTGGGGGGTGTCTTGTTAGTGGTGATATTTATTTTTGGTCCACTGTGGTCTGAGAATGTGCATGGCAGTATTTCGAGCATATGAAATTTATTTATGCTTTATTTATAGCCAAGGATGTGGTCGATCTTGAAGTATGCTCCTTGTGGTGATGAGTAGAATGTATATTTCATGGTTGTTGGGTGGAGTGTTCTGTTGGTACCTATTAAGTCCATTCGATCAAATGACTAGTTTAGATTCTGGATCTCCTTGTTGATGTTTTGCCTCAATGTTCTATCTAGGGTTGTTTTAGGGGTATGTCCCCACTGTGATAGTGTTAGAGTCAATATGTGTTTTTTAGTTTACTTAGTAACTGCTTTATAAAAGCTGGTGCTCCTTCAACTTTGAAGATTGAACTCCAGTCTCTACTAGCCTGTAGTGCTTCTGTCAGGTGCATATATGTTTAGGATGAATATTTCTTGTTGATGGATTGAACATTTTATCATTACATAGTGTCCTTCTGTATCTTTCAAAATTTTTGAGAACTTACAGGTTGTCTTGTGTGATATTAAGATAGTGTCTCCTGCCTTCTTTTGTGTTCTGTTCACCTGACAATTTGTTTTCCATCTTCTAACTTTGAGTCTGTGAGTGTCCTTTGTAGTGAGAGTTGTGTTTTGGAGGCAGCCTATTGTTGGGTTGTGTTTTTTATTCCAGTTTGCTATTCTGTGTCT
>NW_007249635.1:3125-4495 GCF_000164805.1 Carlito syrichta
AGGACCCTCGTCCTGCCCCCCACAATATGTCCATGCAATGTGAATGTCTGTATGTGCCCTGGGTGCAAAATAACATAAGGGAAAGGAAACAACTGGAAAAGAGAGAAGGGAGAAGAAAGGACAAGTAAGAGAACAAAGTAGAGAAGGAAAAGCATATAAATCAGCAAACAGACAAAAAAGTAAAAAGAGAAAACATGAAAAAGAACTAAAACTGACTATATGAGGACATTTTCACACTCAAATACCTTCTTATGTGAAAAAAAGAAAAACGAGAGGGAATAAAACAAAGTGAAATACACACACACTCAGCAATATATACAGAAAGAACAGAGAAAACTAAAAAAAAATAAGAAAAAATTAAAAAAAAAATAATTCAAATGCATAAACAAACTAGCACAAAGAACCAAAAGCGTATAAGCCTTGTGCACCCTCTTGTGGCAGTTTCTGAAACTTAAGGTTCCTTGTTGGAACTTGTTGGCTCACCGCAGATTGGGGGATCTGACCTCTAGATCTCTTCCCCTGCTAACTGAGCAGTCAGGGAGAGGCTGCGAACCAACCCAATATATCCACCTGTGTCTAACCCTCTGTGTGAGAGAGGAGATAGGCAGAGAAAAGCTAGACAGGCAGACAGAGCGGGTCTTCCAGTAACAATGTAGCAAACTCCTGGTTGGCCTCTCAGGCTGATACACTCTCATTGGAAAACAAACTCCCTGTCAACTTGTTCTCAAGCTAGAGCTTAAATACTCAGGGCTGGAATGGACAAACCACCATCCTGCTACTGCCAAGTACTGGCCTGTCAGTATTAGGCCCCTACTTCCTACCAATTGATCCTCAGCACTGATCAATCAGAGCTAGCCAATCGCTGTGATCTTAGGGCTATAAAAGCATCAGGCTTTGGCCCCAGACTTGCAACCGCTTCGCATCCCCTCCCATTGTGGGAGCTTTTCTGTCCTCTCTATAAATCCTGCTTTCTCACTTTCCAGCTGTCCATGTCCCTCATTCCTCCTGGGCATGAGACAAGCACCCAGACCTGAGGAACTCTAGATCATTGGAGCTGAAGAGCCGTGCACCCCAGAGGCTGGCTTGCCAGTTGACAGAGCTGTCTGAACCAGGAGTGCTGCTGGAAGAAGACAAGGCTCTGAAGCTGAGACACTCCAAGGGCTAAACTTGCTAGACGACTGAACCAGCAACACTCTCAGGGCTTGGCTTGCCAGTTCATTATAGCCAACACTTCCAGGGATAAGCTTGCCAGCCCCTCGAGCCGACCCTCTCTGGGACTCGGCTGGCTGACCCATTGAGCTGACACTCTCAAAGCCCAGGCTGACCTGAAAAATCCGTATCATCTGCATGTGCCATCCTGTCGCTCACTT
>NW_007249635.1:4676-9276 GCF_000164805.1 Carlito syrichta
AGTAGCTCCACTGTTAGTGTGAGCAGGCTGGACCTGTCTCCACCCAGGTACCAGGACCAAGGTGACAAGGATGTCTCTGCATCTTGTCCTCCACTGGAACTCAGCAGCTAGCTCCTCCATTGTATTTTCATTGTGGTCCCCATTGCCAATATCTAATCTGGCGCCAGCGGCTGTGGTGGTGGGCAGCACTGGCAACAGCTGTTTTCCACTGCTTTCTTCCAGGTAGGGTCACAGAGATGGTGTCTGCCTCTGGGCTGCGAATCATGCTGGAAGCTGTGGGCGGGGCAGCTGCCTCAGCAGGAGACCTCAAGCCACTTGTTCTTGGGTCCCTACTCTGACACTTGCACACCCACTGGCCGACACAATTGCAGGCATATTTGTCCCTGTGCACACCATTTACTCGGAGACTCACACACCCTGACTGATTCTGTTGCCATCTTGGTCTGAATAAAAATGCAGAGTACAGAATGCCAGTCAGAGTGGTTTCTGATGCAAATCCTGGGTATGGCTGAAAGTTTCATCGCATTGTGAAAAACATGACAATTTAGAAAAGATGATTTCACTTGTGCTTACTGACAGAAGTTTGTGGCAACCAGCTTCCAATTTTTGATTTTGATTTTCACCTGCTCTCAGTATTAGGAATGTGAAAAATTTGCTGATCTCAGATGTGTCGACATTCTCTGTTCGTATTTGGATATTCCTGACTTCCTTCTCTTTTCTTTATTTTTAATTTTTATTTTTTTCACCTTTAAATTTTTTATTTTAAAACTCGGGGGTAGCCGGGCTCGGTGGCTCAGCCTGTAATCCCGTGCCTTTGGGAGGCTGAGGTGAGTGGATTGCCTGAGCCCGCGAGTTCGAGACCCGCCTGGGCAGCGAGACCTCATCTCTACAATAAATCAAAAAATCATCCGGGCGTGGTAGCGCATGCCTGTAATTCCGGCTACTCTGAAGGCTGAGGCGGAAGGATCGCCAGAGCCCAGCAGGCGAGGCTGCAGTGGCCGGGAGCGGCCACTGCACTCCAGTCTGGGCGACAGAGTGAGACTCCAACTCAAAACAAAAACAAAAACAAAAAACTCGGGGGTACAATTCAGCGTTAGGTATGCAAATATTCATTGTGCAGGTACCCTTGTTGAGGTGTCCTCCCTTCCCCAGGCAGTTTTCCACTACTGTCCATCTCACCTCCCCACTCCCCCCGGCACAGTTTCCTGCTACTGTCAAAACTTTTCTTATATTATTATGATAGTTGTTCAAGGACCACTTATGAATAGAACATGTGATTCTCAGCTCTTTGTTTCTGTGAAAGATCACTCAGTATTATGGACTCTAAGTCCATTCAAGTTGCTGCAAAATTCATGATTTTGTTCTTTATGTGTGCATAATATTACACTGTGTGTATTTACCACATTTTTAAAATCCAGTCCTCTTTTGATGGGCAGTACGGTTGGTTCCATGTTCTTGCTATTGTGAACAATGCTGCGATAAACATCGTTTGCAGTTATCTTTCTTGTAGAGTGATTTGAGTTCTTCCGGATATATTTCCAGTAGGCGGATTGCAGGGTCATATGGAAGGTTGATTTTTAGAACTTTTAGGAATTGCCACACTGTTTTCCACAGAGGCTGTACTAGTTTGCACTCCCACCAACAGTGTCGAAGTGTTCCCTTTTTGCCACATCTTTTCCAACATCTGTTATTTTTTGAGTTATTGATGATGGCCATTCTGACTGGAATTAGGTGGTATCACAGTTTTAATTTGCACTTCTTTGACGACTAGTGAGGCTGAGCATTTTTTCCTGTATCTCTTGGCTGCTCGTGTGTCTTCTTTTAGGCACTGTCTATTCATATCTTCTGCCCACTTTGTAATGGGTCTGTTTTTTTTTTTTCTTTTCAGCATGTTTGAGTTCCTTGTAGGTCCTAGATGTTAGGACTTTGTCAGACATACAGTTGACAAATATTTTTTTCCCAGTCTATGGGTTGTCTCCCTGCTCTCTTGATGGTTTTGTTGGTTTTGCAGAAGCTTGTCAGTTTGATAAGGTCCCATTTGTCTATCTTACCTCTTATAGCATGGGCACTTGAGGTTTTGATCGGGAATTGGTTGCCAGTTCCAATTTCCATAAGAGGTCTCCTGCATTTTCTAAGGTTCTTATGGTTTGAGGTTTCACGTTTAGGTCTCTGATCGATTTACAGTTGACTTTTGTGTATGGGGATAGGTAGGGGTCTTGTTTCAATCTTCTGCATGTGGCCAGCCAGTTTTCCCAGCACCATTTATTGAATAGGTTCTCATCTCCCCAGTGGTTGTTTGTGGAGGGTTTGTTGAAGATGAGTTGGTTGGGAAACTGAGGTTTTGCTTCTGGAATCTCAATTCTATTCCATTGGTCTATATACCCGTGCTTGTACCAAAACCAGGCTGTTTTGATTATTGTAACTTTATAATAAAGTTTAAAGTCTGGGAGTGTGATACCTCCTGCCTTTTTTTTTTTTTGCTGAGGATCGTTTTGGATATTCTTGTTCGTGTCTGTTTCCATATGAATTCCTGTATTATTGTTTTTAGGTAGTAGAAGAATGTTGTTGGTAATTTGATGGGTATTTCATTAAACATGTAGCTATCCTTAGGTAGAATGGACATCTTAACATTGTTGATTCTTCCAATCCATGAGCATGGAATATTTTCCCAGTATTTGTGTCATCTTTGATTTCTTTGAGCAGTGTCTTGTAGTTTTCATCGTAAAGGTCTTTCACGTCACTGGTGAGGAAGATGCCAAGGTATTTCATTTTTTTGTGGCAGTTGTGAATGGAATTTTGCTTTTTATTTGGGTTTCCGTTTATTATTAGTGTATAGAAATGCGACTGTCTTTTGCATATTGATTTTATACCCTGAGACTTTACCAAAGTCCTTTATTAGTGCAAGGTTGTTTTTGATAGATTCTCTTGGGTTTTTGAGGTATAGAATCATGTCATCTGCAAAGAGGGATAACTTGATTTCCTCTTTTCCTATTTGGATACCCCTGATTTCCTTCTCTTGTCTAATTGTCTTAGCTAGGACTTCCAAAACTATGTCAAACAGGAGGGATGAGGGTGGGCATCCTTGTCTTGTTCCAGTTTTCAGAGGAAATGGTTCCAATTTCTGTCTGTTTAGCAGTATGCTGCCTGTGGGTTTTTCATGGATGGCTCCTACTATTTTGAGGTATGTTCCATCTATGCCTAGATGTTCGAGGGTTTTATCAAGAAGGGGTGCTGGATTTTATCAAAAGCTTTTTCTGCATCTAATGATATAATCATGTGGTTTTTGTTTTTACGTCTGTTGATGTATGTAATTACATTTATGGTCTTGCAAATTTTGAACCAAACTTGCATCCCAGGGATGAAACCTACATGGTCGTGGTGGATGATTTTTTTATATGTGTTGTCGAGTCCAGTTTTCTAGGATCTTGTTGAGAATTTTAGCATCTATGTTCATCAAAGATATTGACCTGTATCTCTCTTTCTTTTCTGGATCTTTACCTGGCTTGGGTATCAATGTGATGCTAACTTCTTAAAATGATTTGGGGTGAGTTCCATCTTTCTCAATCGCCTGGAATACTTTCCATAGGATTGGTTTCAGTTCCTCCTTGTATGTTTTGCAAAATTCTGCTGGAAAGTCATCTGCTCCAGGGTTTTGCTTTTGTAGGTAGTTTTCTTATGACATAATCAATTTCCTGGATTGTTATTGTTCTATTTAGGGTCTCTATTTCTTCTTGTTTCAATCTGGAGAGGTTCTGTGATGTCAGAAAGTCCTCCCTTTCCTTCAGATTTTCAAGTTTGATTCCATACAAGCTACATAGTAGTCTCTGATTATCATTTGTATTTCTTCAGGGTCAGTTGTGTATATTTTGTGATTCTGATTGAGTTTGTTTGGGATATTTCTCTCTTTTTCTTGGTCAGTCTAGCTAGTGGACCATCAATCTTGTATATCCTTTCAAAGAACCAGTCTTTTATTTCATTGATTTTTTGTATTATCTTTTTGTCTTCTATGTCCTGTATTTGGGCTTTTATTTTTGTGATCTGGATTCTTCTAATGAAGTTAGAGTTTTGGTGGGCTTGCTTTTCCTGCATCCTTAGGTGACTTGTTAGGATGTTAACTTGTGATCTTTCCATTTTTTTTCACGTGTGTTTGTAGAGATATGAATTCCCCTCTTACTACTGCTTTTATGATTTCCCAGAGGTTTGGTAAGATGTGTCTTCCTTTTCATTTGTTTCCAGGTATCTTTCAATCTCTGTTTTGATTTTCATGTTGACTCAGGAGTTGCTTAGCATCATGCTGTTTAGTGTCCATGCCTTTGTGGGTTTTGGGAGAATCTTGTTGGTGTTGATATTTATTTTATTCCACTGTGGTCTGAGAAGGTTCATGGCAGTATTTTGAGCATATGAAATTTGTATATGCTTTATTTATAGCCGAGGATGTGGTCAGTCTTGAAGTATGTTCCTAGTGGTGATGAGTAGAATATATATTCCATGATTGTTGGGTGGAGTGTTCTGTTGGTACCTATTAAGTCTATTTGGTCAAATGTCTAGTTGAGGTTCTGGAATTTCCTGTTGATTTATTGCCTCAATGATCTATCTAAGG
>NW_007249636.1:0-1428 GCF_000164805.1 Carlito syrichta
TCGTTTACTGTTTGTCCCATAGCAGACAACCTGGGAATTTTTTGGATTGAGGGCACGTACAATATTGATTCGTTATTCGTACTTAGTTGGAGGCCAAGTAGTGTCCTGTATGAGAGGACAATTTTTCCCTTGATTCCTGTTTCAAATCCCTGATACTTGTAAGAAGTCTTGTAGATTTTTTGATAGAGGACCCGGGAAAAGAGATTCCTTCTCTTTTATTAGCAACAGGTCATGACGTTTCCTGTATATGAGGATTGCTATTATCCACATTCATGCCTCGAATCCCTGATTCTTCTTTAGCCGTCAGCAATATGCCCTGTAGATTTTCAGGACTGAGGACTCGTATAATCCAGATTCCTTACTTTAACAACAGCCATGCATTTACCTGTATTGGAGAACTCCTGTTCATAGATACATGCGTCAAAAGCTTGATTCTTGTTTAGATCTTATGAAGACGTCGTATATTTTTTTTGGAGATTGAGAAATATGTCACCCACATTCCTTATTCTTTCTTAGGAACAGTCAGTGCATTTGCCTGTATATGAGCATTTAATTTCCCTAGTTTATGCTTCAAAAACCCAAAATCGTGTTTAGCCCTTAGCAAGAAACCCTGAAGTTTTATTCGAATGGAGGACACGTGTAAACCAGATTTCTTATTCTCCTTTAGCTATAGACAGTGCAGGTTCCTGTATATGAGGACTCCTATTATACAGATTTCTACTTCCAAGACCTGAATGGTGGTTACCTCTTAGTAAGATGGTCTGTAGGTTTTGGGGATGGAGGCCTCGTGTAACCAAGATTACTTATTCTTCCGTAGCAACAGATCGTGTAGTGTTCTGTATATGAGGACTCCCATTACTAAAATTCCTGCTTCACTCAGCAAGACGCCAAGATATTTCCTGGTGACCTAGAATTCCAGTTGCTTGGATATCAAGAGAAAGACTCCCATAAAGTTATTGAGGAATTGGAACCCAAGCTTCCTGGCCCCTTTTCAAAAGGCACACTAAAAATGTGGCGACATAGAAGCCGAGATTGCTGATTTAAACTTATCAAGATACCTTGTAGATTTAGGGGATTGAGAACTCTAAGAACCAGATTCCCTTTCCGTTTTCAGCAAGATGCCCTGATTTTCCTGTCCAGGTGGATTCCAAAACTCTGTATACAAAAATTCAGATGACCAGATATTTCCTAAGTACGTAGATTCCATGAATCCTGGTTACATTTTAATAATTGAAACTAAATATTTGACAACTGCAAAACCCTTGGCCCCTCTCCAAATAAAGTACAAACGGAAATTTAAAGATTACCAAGTTCATGTTAAGACCAAAGTTACATCCAAATTCGGCAAATGATACTTTTTTTCCAGGAATCTGGGCCTTAATTTTCCCGAACAACCTAAGGCCTTGTACTACCAGATACACGATTACA
>NW_007249636.1:2059-4011 GCF_000164805.1 Carlito syrichta
TGCCTGTAAATAAGGACTCCATTTTCAAGATTCATTCTTGAAAAACAACATGATTCGTGTTTAGCACATTTGCAAGGTGACCTTAAGCTTGTTTGGGGTTGAGGACCCGAGTAACGCAGATTCTTTACTCTAACTTAGCAATAGGCAGTGATGTTTCCTTTATGTGAGGACACCCATTACCCAGGTTCCTAATTCAAAAACCTGATTCGTGGTTACATCTTAGGAATACGGCCTGTAGTTTTTGGGATTCAGGACTCATATAAGGAAGATTCCTTATACTTCCTTAGCAATATGATGTGTAGTTTCCTGTAAAGGACGACCTCCATTACCCAGCTTTCTGCTTCACTCTGCAGGATGTCGAGAGAGTTCCTGGTGACCGAGAATTCCAGTTTTTTGGATATCAAGAGAAAGACGTCCATAATGTTCTTTGCGTACTGGCATCCAGGATTCCTGGTTCCCCTCCAAAAGACCTTCCCAAAGGTGGAATATTCCAAACACAAAACCCCAATTCCTACCTGCCCACCCACAAGAATTTTCTGTACTTTGAGGTCACCTGAATCAAGGAATTTAGTACCAATATACGTTTTTTTCCTGGGGAATATGATTATGGTCGTATATGGTCCCAGGAAACAATAGGGATTCTAGGGCCACATCCTTGATTACAACTAACAAGAGGACCAGAAAGAGCCTGAGGGTCTGTAATGACAGATTTAGCGTATCCACGGAGCAAGTAGCTCTGAAAATGTAGGGACCCAGAAGCACAGATTGCTGATTAAAACTTTTCAAGAGGTTCTGTAAATTCCGGAAAATGAGAACTCCTAGAGCAGGATTTCCTTTTAATTCTCAATAAGATGCCCTGATTTTTCCTATCAATTTGGATGCCAAACTAAGTATATCAAAAGTCAGATGCACAGAAGTTTCCTAGGATCGTGGATTCCATGATTCCTGGTTACCCTTAGAAGTACATAGTAAACATGTGGCAAGTGCAAAACCCTTGCCCTTTTCAAAATAAAAATTGACATGGAAGGGGAAGGATTACAGGGTTCACCTTAAGACCAGAGTTACATCCAAATATGGCAAGAAGATTCTTTTTGTCCTGGAATCTGGCCTTAGTTGTTCTGAGGAACCTAACGGACTTGGAGTGCGCAACACCATTTACAATTTAAATGGACCAGAATGTTGCTGGAGTCCTGAAATGACTGATTCATACTATCCGAATGCTAAATTGCTCTGAAACATTTTGGGAGCTCGAAAATCTGTTTCTTGTTTATCCCATAGCAGACAACCTGAAACTTTTTTGGATTGAGGGCGCGTACACTATTGATTCTTTATTCGTACATAGTTGGAGGCCATGTAGTTTCCTGTATGTGAGGATTCTCTTTCCCTTGATTCCTGTTTCGAAACCCTGTTACTTGTAAGAAGTCTTGTAGATTTTTTGATAGAGGAACCATGGAAAAGAAATTTCTTCTCTTTTTTAGCAATAGGCCATGTCGTTTCCTGTATATTAGGATTGCTATAATCCACTTTCATGCCTCGAATCGCTGATTCTTCTTTAGCCGTTAGCAAGATGCCCTGTAGATTTTCAGGACTGAGGACTCATAGAATCCAGATTCCGTACTTTAACAACAGCCGTGCAGTTACCTGTATTGGAGTACTCCTGTTCACAGATACATGCGTTGAAAGCTTGATTCTTGTTTAGATTTTAGGAAGACGCCGCATATTTTTTGGAGATTGAGAAAACATGTCACCCACATTCCTTATTCTTTCTTAGGAACAGTCAGTGCATTTGCCTGTATATGAGCATTTCATTTCCCCAGCTTATTCTTCAGAAACCCAAATTCGTGTTTAGCTGTTAGATAGAAACCCTGAAGTTTTATTGGGATGGAGGACACGTGAAAACCAGATTTATTATTCTCCTTTAGCTATAGACAATGCAGGTTCCTGTATATGAG
>NW_007249636.1:4274-13515 GCF_000164805.1 Carlito syrichta
AACAGGTGGTGTAGTGTTCTGTATATGAGGACTCCCATTATTGAAATTCATGCTTCATTCTCAGCAAGATGCCAAGATAATTCCTGGTGACATAGAATTCCAGTTGCTTGGATATCAAGAGAAACACTAACATAAAGTTCTTGAGGAATTGAAACCCAAGATTCCTGGTCCCATTTCAAAAAGACACACTAAAAATGTGGCGACATAGAAGCCCAGATTGCCATTTAAACCTTATCAAGAGACTTGTAGATATAGGCGATTGAGAACTCCAAGAACCGGATTCCCTTTCCGTTCTAAGCAAGATGCCCTGAATTTCCTTGTCCATGTGGATTCCAAAACAATGTGTACAAAAATGCAGATGCCAGATGTTTCCTAGTGACGTGGAATCCATGGATCCTGGTTACATTTTAATAATTCGTACTAAATATTTGGCAACCACAAAACCCTCAGCCCCTCTCCAAATAAAGTACAAACGGAAATTTAAGGATTACCAAGTTCATGTTAATACCAATGTTACATCCAAATACGGAAGGATGATACATTTTTCCGGGAAACTGTCCTTAATTGTCCCGAGGAAGCTATGGGACTTGTACTACCAGATACCTGATTACAACTCTCAAGAGGACCAGAATGTTGCTGGATTCCTGAAATGACTGATTCATAATACCCACAAGCCAAATATCTCCAAAACATGAGATGAGCTCGAAGCGTTGATTTTTGTTGGTACTGCAGCAAGACACCCTGAGTATTCTTCTGATTGTGGACTACTGTATCACAGATTCCTTATTCTTCTTTACTGAGGGCCGTGTAATGTCCTGTATATGAGGACTCCCGTTCCCCCAGAACCCTGTTTGGAAACCCTGATTCTTGTTTTGCCATTAGCGTAATGTCATGTAGATATTGTGACAGAGGAACTGTGTAAAAGAGGTTTCTTAGTTCTCCTTAGCTAGAGATCATGTAGATTCTGCATATGAGGACTGCTGTTACCTATGTTCCAGCTTCTAAACCCTGATTCGTGTTTAGCCCACAGAAGATAGCCTGTTGATTTTAAGGACTGAGGACTGCTATAACCCCGATTCCTATTTTTCCTTGGCAAGGGGATGTGAATTTTCCTATATATTAGGATTCTCATTAGATACATTTGCTTCGAAACTCTGATTCTTTTTAGAACATTCCAAGATGCTCTGTAGATTTTTGGAATTGAGGACTCGTGTAACCCAGATTCGTTATTCTTTCTTAGCAAAAGGTCATGTAGTTGTCTGTAAACAAGGACTCCATTTTCCAGATTAATGCTCGAAAACACCATGATTCGTATTTAGCCCATGGCAAGATGACTTAAGCTTTTTTGGGATTGAGGACCCGAGTAATGCAGATTCCTTATTCTTACTTACCAATAGGTAGTGAAGTTTCCTTTATGTTAGGACTCCCATTACCCAGATTCCTACTTCAAAAACCTGATTCGTGGTTACATCTTAGGAAGACGGCCTGTAGTTTTTGGGATTGAGGACTCATATAAGGAAGATTCCTTATACTTCCTTAACAATATTACGTGTAGTTTCCTGTGTATGACGACCTCCTTTACCCAGCTTCCTGTTTAACTCTGCAGGATGCCGAGACAGTTCCTGGTGACCGAGAATTCCAGTTTATTGAATATCAAGAGATAGTCGTCCATAATGATCTTTGGGAACTGGAATAGAAGATTCCTGGTTCCCCTTCAGAAGACCTCCCCAAAATGTGGAAAATTCCAAACCCAAAATCCCAATTCCTACCTGACCATCCAAAAGAATTTTCTGTTCTTTCAGGTCAACCGAATCGAGGAATTTTGTACCAATACGCCTTGTGATTCTGGGGAAAATAATTATGATCGTAGGTGGTCCCAGGAAACCAAAGGATTTCTATGGTAAAATACTTGATTACAACTAACAAGAGGACCAGAAAGATCCTGAGGATCTGTAATGACAGATTTTGCATATCCAAGGTGCATGTAGCTCTGAAAATATAGGGACCTAGAAGCCCAGATTGCTGATTGAATCTTATCAAGAGGCCCTGTACATTCCGGAAAATGAGAACTAGAACCGGCTTTCCTTTCAATTCTCAGTAAGATGCCGTGATTTTTCCTGTCGATTTGGATTCCAAATTCAGTATATCAAAAGACAGATACCCCGAAGTTTCCTAGGTTCGTGGATTCCATGATTCCTGATTACTATTAAAAGTATGTAGTAAACATTTGGCAATTGCAAAACCATTGTCCCTTCTCAAAATAACAACAGACATGGAAGGGGTAGGATTACCATGTTCACCGTAAGACCAGAGTTACATCCAAATATGGCAAGAAGATTCTTTTTTTCGTGGAATCTGGCCTTAGTTGTTCATAGGAACCTAACGGACTTGGAGTGCCCAATACTATTTACAAATTTTAAGAGGACCAGAATGTTGCTGGAGTCCTGAAATGACCGATTCCTAATATCCAAATGCTAAATTGTTCTGAAATATTTGGGGAGTTCGAAGATCACTTTCTTGTTTGTCACATAGCAGACAATCTGGGAATTTTTTGGATTGAGGGCGCGTACAACAATGATTATTTATTCATACTTGGTTAGAGGCCATGTATTGTCCTGTATGTGAGGACTCCCTTTCCCTTGATTCCTTTTTTGAAACCCTTATACTTGTAAGAAGTTATGTAGATTTTTTGATAGAGGAACCAAGGAAAAGAGATTTCTTCTCTTTTATTAGCAACAGGCCATGTAGTTTCCTGTATATGAGGATTGCTATTATCCACATTCATGCCTCGAATCCCTGATTCTTCTTTAGCCGTCAGCAAGATTCCCAGTAGATTTTCATGACTGAGGACTCATATAATCTAGATTCCTTACTTTTAGCAACAGCCGTGCAGTTACCTGTATTGGAGTAGTCCTGTTCACAGATACATGAGTCGAAAGCTTGATTCTTGTTTAGATCTTAGGAAGACGCCGTATAATTTTTTGGAGATTGAGAAAACATGTCACCCACATTCCTTATTCTTTCTTAGGAACAGTCAGTGCAATTATCTGTACATGAGTAATTCATTTCCCTAGTTTATGCTTCAAAAACCCAAATTCGTGTTTAGCCCTTAGCAAGAAACCCTGAAGTTTTATTGGGATGGAGAACACGTGTAAACCAGATTCCTTATACTCCTTTAGACATAGACAGTGCAGGTTTCTGTATACGAGGACTCGCATTATCCAGAATCCTACTCCCAAAACCTGAATGGTGGTGATCTCTTAGCAAGACGGTCTGTAGTTTTTTGGGATGGAGGCCTTGTGTAACCAAGATTCCTTAATCTTCTGTAGCAACAGGTCGTGTACTGTTCTGTATATGAAGACTCCCATTACTGAAATTCCTGCTTCATTCTCAGCAAGACGCCAAGATATTTCCTGGTGACCTAGAATTTCAGTTGCTTGGATATCAACAGAAAGACTAACATAAAACTCTGGATGAATTGGAACCAAAGATTCCTGGTCCCTTTTCCAAAGACACACTAAAAATGTGGCGACATAGAAGCCCAGATTGCTGATTATACCGTATCAAGAGACTTTGTAGATATAGGCGATTGAGAACTCCAGGAACCGGATTCCCTTTCCGTTCTCAGCAAGATGCCCTGAATTTCCCTGTCCATGTGGATTCCAAAACTCTGTTTACAAAAATTCAGATGTCCAGATGTTTCCTAGGTACGTGGAATCCATGGATCCTGGTTACATTTTAATAATTCGTACTAAATATTTGGCAACTGCAAAACCCTCGGCCCCTCTCCAAATATAGTGCAAATGGAAATTTAAAGATTACCAAGTTCATGTTAATAACAATGTTACATACAAATACGACAAGATGATACTTTTTCACGGGAAACTGTCCTTAATTGTCCTTAGGAATCTATGGGACTTGTACTACCAGATACCCGATTACAACTCTCAAGAGGACCAGAATGTTGCTGGATTCCTGAAATGACTGATTCATAATACCCACAAGCCAAATATCTCCGAAACATGAGACGACCTCGAAGCCTTGATTCTTGTTTGTACTGCAGCAAGACACCCTGAGTATTTTTAGGATTGTGGACTACTGTGCCACAGTTTCCTTACTCTTCTTTACTGAGGGGCTGTGTAATGTCCTGTATATGAGGACTCCCGTTACCCAGAATCCTGTTTGGAAACCCTGATTCTTGTTTTGCAATTAGCATGATGTCATGAAGATATTGTGATGGAGGAACCACGTAAAAGAGATTTCTTAGCTCTCCTTAGCTAGAGATAATGTAGATTTTGCATATGAGGACTGCTGTTACCTATGTTCCAGCTTCTAAACCCTGATTCTTGTTTAGCCCACAGCAGATGGCCTGTTGATTTTAAGGACTGAGGACTGCTATAACCCCGATTTCTATTCTTCGTTGGCAAGTGGCTGTGAATTTTCCTGTATATTAGGATTCTCATTAGATACATTTGCTTTGAAACTCTGATTCTTTTTAGAACATTCCAAGATGTTCTGTAGATTTTTGGGATTGAGGACTCGTGTAACCCAGATTCCTTATTCTTTCTTACCAAAAGGTCATGTAGTTGTCTGTAAATAAGGACTCCATTTTCCAGATTCATGCTCGAAAACACCATGATTCGTGTTTAGCCAATAGCAAGATGACTTAAGCTTTTTTGGGATTGAGGACCCGAGTAACGCAGATTCCTTATTCTTACTTAGCAATAGGTTGTGAAGTTTCTTTTTTGTGAGGACTCCCATTACCCAGATTACTACTTCAAACACCTGATTCGTGTTTGCGTCTTAGGAAGACAGCCTGTAGTATTTGGGATTGAGGACTCATATAAAAAAGATTCCTTATACTTCCTTAGCAATATGACGTGCTGTATATGACGACCTCCATTACCCAGCTTCCTGCTTAACTCTGCAGGATGCCGAGACAGTTCCTGGTGACCGAGAATTCCAGTTTTTTGAATATCAAGAGAAAGACGTCCATAATGATCTTTGGGAACTGGAATCCAAGATTCCTGGTTCCCCTTCACAAGTCCACCCCATAACGTGGAATATTCCATACCCAAAACCCCAATTCCTACCTGCCCACCCACAACAATTTTCTGTACATCGAAGTCACGTGAATCGAGGAATTTTGTACCAATATAACTTTTTATTCTGGGGAAAATGATTATGGTCTTAGATGGTCCCAGGAAACAAAAGGAATTCTAGGGCGAAATCCTTGATTACAACTAACAAGAGGACCAGAAAGATTCTGAGGATCTGTAATGAAACATTTACTGTACCCACGGAGCAAGAAGCTCTGAAAATTTAGGGATCCAGAAGCCCAGATTTCTGATTAAACCTTATCAAGAAGCCCTGTAGATTCCGGAAAATTAGAACTCCTAGAAGCGGATTTCCTTTTAATTCTCAGTAAGATGCCCTGATTTTTCCTGTAGATTTGGATTCCAAATTCAGTATATCAACAGACAGATTCCCAGACGTTTCCGAGTTTCGTGGATTCCATGATTCCTGGTTACATTTAAAAGTACATAGTAAACATTTGGCAAGTGCAAAAGCCTTGTCACGTGTCAAAATAAAAAGACACACGGAAGGGGAAGGATTACAGGGTTCACCTTAAGACGAGTTACATCCAAATATGGCAAGAAGATTCTTTTTGTCCTGGAATCTGGCCATAGTTGTTCTGAGGAACCTAACGTACTTGGAGTGCCCCATACCATTTACAACTTTTAAGAGGACCAGAATGTTGCTGGAGTCCTGAAATGACCGATTCATAATATCCAAATGCTAAATTGCTCTGAAACATTTGGGGAGCTCGAGATCTGTTTCTTGTTTGTCCCATAGCAGGCAACCTGGGAATTTTTTGGATTGAGGGCGCATACAACAATGATTCTTTATTCGTACTTAGTTGGAGGCCATGTAGAATTCTGTATGTGAGGACTCTCCCTTGATTCCTGTTTCGAAACCCTGATTCTTGCTTAGCCCTTAGTAATAAGTCATGTAGATTTTTTGATAGAGGAACCGTGGAAAACAGATTTCTTCTTTTTATTTGCAAGAGGCCATGTAGTTTCCTGTATATCATGATTGCTATTACCTACATTCATGCCTTGTATCACTGACTCTTCTTTAGCCGTCAGCAAGATGCCCTGTAGATTTTCAGGACTGGGGACTCGTGTAACCCAGATTCCTTATTTTTAGCAACAGCCATGCAGTTACTTGTATATGAGTACTCCTGTTCACAGAGACATGCGTCGAAAACTTGATTCTTGTTTAGATCTTAGGAAGAGGCCGTGTACTTTTTTGCAGATTGAGAAAGTATGTCACCCACATTCCTTATTCTTTCTTAGGAAAAGCCAGTGCATTTGCCTGTATATGAAGATTTTATTTTCCTAGTTTATGTTTCAAAAACCCAAATTCGTGCTTAGCCTTTAGCAAGAGACCCTGAAGATTTATTAGGATGGAGGACACATGTAAACCAGATTCCTTATTCTCCTTTAGCAATAGACAGTGAAATTTCCTGTATATGAGGACTCCCATTATCCAGATTCCTACTCCCAAAACCTTAATGGTGCTTATCTCTTAGCAATACGGTCTGTAGGTTTTTGGTTGGAGGCCTCGTGGAACCAAGTTTTCTTATTCTTCCGTAGCAACAGGTCGTGTAGTGTTCTGTATATGAGGACTCCCATTAGTGAAATTCCTGCTTCATTCTCAGCAAGATGCCAAGATATTTCTTGGTGACCTACAATTCCAGCTGTTTGAATATCAAGAGAAAGACACCTATAAAGTTCTTGAGGAATTGGAACCCAAGATTCCTGGTCCATTTTCAAAAGACACACTAAAAATTTGGCGACGTAGAAGCCCAGATTGCTAATTAAACCTTATGAAGAGACTTTGTAGATTTAGGTGATTGAGAACTTCAAGAACCGGATTCCCTTTCCGTTCTCAGCAAGATGCCCTGATGTTCCCTGTCCATTTGGATTCCAAAAGTCTGTATACAAAATGCAGATGCCCAGATGTTTCCGAGGGGCGTGGATTCCATGAATCCTGGTTACATTTAAAAATTCGTACTAAATATTTGCCAACTGCAAACCCTTCGGCCCCTCTCCAAATAAAGTACTATCAAAAATTTAAGAATTACCAAGTTCATTATAAGAACAAAGTTACAACCAAATTTGGCAAAATGATACTTTCTTTCCGGGAATCTGGCCTTAATTGTCGCAAGGAATCTAAGGGACTTGTACTACCAGATACCAGATTACAACTCTCAAGAGGACCAGAATGTTGCTGGAGTCCTGAAATGACTGATTCATAATACCCACAAGCCAAATATCTCTGAAACATGAGACGATTTCGAAGTCTTGATTCTTGTTTATACCGCAGCAAGACACCCTGAGAATTTTTCGGATTATGGACTAGTGTATCACAGATTCCTTATTCTTCCTCAGCGTGGGGCCGTTTAATGTCCTGTATATGAGGATTCCTTTTCCCCAGAATCCTGATTGCAAACCCTGATACTTGTTTTGCCATTAGGAACATGTCATGTAGATATTGTGATGGAGGAACCGTGTTAAAGAGGTTTCTTAGACTTCGTTAGATAGAGATCATATAGATTCTGCGTTTGAGAACTGCTATTACCTATGTTCCAGCTTCTAAACCCTGATTGTTGTTTAACCCACAGCAGATGGCCTGTTGATTTTAAGGACTGATGACTGCTGTAACCCCGATTCTTTTTCTTCCTTGGCAAGGGGCTGTGTATTTTCCTGTATATTAGGACTCTCATTAGATACATCCTGCTTCGAAACTCTGATTCTTTTTAGAACATTCCAAGATGCTCTGTAGATTTCTGGGATTGAGGACTCGGGTAACCCAGTTTCCTTATTCTTTCTTATCAAAAGATCCTGTAGTTGCCTGTAAATAAGGACTCCATTTTCCAGATTCATGCTCGAAAACACCATGATTCGTGTTTAGCCCATAGCAAGGTGACATTAAGCTTCTTTGGGATTGAGGACCCGAGTAACGAAGATTCCTTATTCTTACTTAGCAAAAGGCAGTGAAGTTTCCTGTATGTGAGGACTTCCATTACCCAGATTCCTACTTCAAAAATCTGATTCGTGGTTACCACTTAGGAAGACAGCCTGTAGTTTTGGACTGAGTACTCATGAAAGGAAGATTCCTTATACTTCCTTACCAATATGACGTGAGGTTTCCTGTATATGACGACCTCCATTACCCAGCTTCCTGCTTCACTCTGCAGGATGCCAAGACAGTTCGTGTAGACAGAGGATTCCAATTTTTTGGATATCAAGAGAAAGACGTCCATAATGTTCTTTGGGAAATGGAATCCAAGATTCTTGGTTCCCCTTCACAAGACCTCCCCAAAATGTGGAATATTCCAAACGCAAACCCCAATTCCTACCGGCCCACCCACAAGAATTTTCTGTACTTTGAGGTCACATGAATCGACGAATTTTGTACCAATATACCTTTTGATTCTGGGGAATATGATTATGATCGTAGATGGTCCCAGGAAACAAAAGGATTTCTAGGACCAAATCCTTGATTACAACTAACAAGAGGACCAGAAAGATCCTGAGGATCTGTAATGACAGGTTTAGCGTATCCACGGAGCATGTAACTCTGAAAATATAGGGATCTAGAAGCCCAGATTGCTGATTGAACCTTATCAAGAGGCCCTGTAGATTCCCAAAAATGAGAACTCCTAGAACCGGCTTTTCTTTTAATTCTCTGTAAGATGCCTGATTTTTCCTGTCGATTTGGATTCCATATTCAGTATATCAAAAGACAGATGCCCTGAAGTTTCCTAGGTTCGTGGATTCCATGATTCCTGGTTACCATTAAAAGTACGTAGTAAACATTTGGTAAGTGCAAAACCCTTGTCCCTTCTCAAAACAAAAAGAGTCACAGAAGGGGAAGGATTACAGGGTTCACCTTAAGACCAGACTTACATCCAAATATGGCAAGAAGATTCTTTTTGTCCTGGAATCTGCATTTAGTTGTTCTGAGGAGCCAACGGACTTGGAGTGCCCAATACCATTTACAACTTTTTAGAGGACCAGAATGTTGCTGGAGTCCTGAAATGAACGATTTATAATATCCGAATGCTATATTGCTCTAAAACATTTGGGGAGCTAGAAGATCTGTTTCTTGTTTTTCCCTTAGCAGACAACCTGGGAATTTTTTGGATTGAGGTTGCGTACAACAATCATCT
>NW_007249637.1:0-11725 GCF_000164805.1 Carlito syrichta
GGCTGAGGTGAGTGGACGGCCTGAGCCTGTGGGTTTGAGAACAGCCCAGGACAATGGGTGAGACCTCGTCTCGGCTGACAAAAATAAATAGAACAATTAGCCAGCCTTGGTGGTGCAGTCATGTGGTTCTTGCCACTCGGGTGTCCAGGCAGGAGGATTGCCTGAGTATGGCTGGTGGAGTCCGTGGTGGCTGTGAGCGTGCCCCTGCACTCTGGTCTGGGGACAGAGTGGGATTCCAACTCCAAATAATAATAAACACCACCAACACCACTCCCACACCAGCCACCCAGTGCAAGGAATCACCCTCAGGGATGGGAGAAGAAAAGACACTTTCACGGCTGTCATTTGCAGGAGGTTTCAACATTGGCCACCGGGGACGTTCATCCCGCACCTTCGGCCATGCATCCCAGAAGACCTGCTTCCACCATCCACACCGTTCTCCATGGCAAAGACTCATGTGAGCTCATGGAACAGACGGCCCTGAGTTAGGGTGGCTGACGGGCACAGAGAAATCAAGGTGGTATGGCAACGGCACGACCAGGCCAGGTTCTGGTTACCTGGTTCTGCCACCTTCAGGTGGGAGAGGGCCCCTTTCTCTCCCTATCACACTATCATCCCCAGTCCACACGGACCTTTCCCTGGGGAGCCATGGACGCCCATAGTGATGCACGTGGGAGTCATCTTTTTTGTCGTTGGAGTCTCTGACAACTGGGCTGGGGTGCAATGGCATTATCGTGGCTCCCAAGGCCTGAACCTGAGGATCTCAAGTGGTCTGCCTGCCTCTGCCCCCGAGCAGTCAGGACTCTGGGGGCCACCATGCCTGATTCGATTTTGGGGACTTCTCACAGAGACATGGTATGTCCACATCGCCTGAGCTGGTCTCCCAACCTCGGATTCAGGCAGCCTCCTGCCTCGGCCTCCCTGGGCACAGGACAGATGGCCATGAGCCATGGTGACCAGCCTGGACTTGCATAAGCTTTTGGCAGGGGCGACGCAAAGGCACGCTCTGGGACGGAGCCCACTGCATCCTGTGTAACTGTGATTGCGTGCGCCACCACAAGTGACTCAAGTGTTTCCATTCTGGGGAGCAACAAGGTCTCGCTATGTGGCCCAGTCTGGTCTCAAACTCCCAGGATCCAGTGGTCCCCCACTTCGGCTTCCCAAAGCCTCAGCCCAAATATCTGCCGATCCACTGTCTTTCGGGAACCCTACACCCAAGATTTTGACCTCCTTCCCCAACAATCTCTATTCACGATGATCCCAACTCCATACACAAATGGATGCTATTCTTTTCTATCCCTTTTTTTGAGTCAGAGTCTCACTCCGTCATCAAGACTGGAGGGCAGTGGCTCACTCCTGGCCACTGCAGCCTTGATCTGCTGGGATCTGACGAACCTTCCTCTACCGATCTTCAGAAGAGCTGGAAATACAGGCATGTGCCTCCACTCCTTGCTAATTTGGGATGGAGGGTAGAGACGAGGTCTCGCTGAGTTGCCTGGGTGTGTCTCGAACCCACAGGCTCCGGCTGGCCTCTGGTCTCGGCTTCCCAAAGTGCTGGGATGATGAGGTTGAGCCCTCTAACCTGGCCTCGATACTTCATCGAAAACAAACCAGATGGCCAGGCGCACCGGGCCAAGCCTGGAATCCCAGTGCTATGGGAGTCCAAATCAAGAGGATGACTGTAGACCAGGAACTCAAGACCAGTCTGGGTCATGCAGGGAGACCCCATCTCCGCACCCATTCAAACAGGGTATCTGGGCTCATGGCACTCATCATCCTGGTCACTCCAGAGGCTGAGGTGGGAGGATCACCGGAGCCTGTGATTTTGAGGCTCATGGTGAATGACAGTTGAGTCCCCAGACCCCAGCCTGGAACAGAGAGCCAGACTCTGTCCCCAAAAACATGAGAATCATACACAGATTATCAACTGCGCATGGTGTTTTCAAAGGGTGACTGGCTTTGGAGTCAGAAAAAATGAGACTGGGGGGAAGAAATGTCCCCGGGTGAGGGATGTATCCCTGGCCTTTCTTGTCATAAGGTCCTCATTGCCGAATTGGAGGGCCAGCCTCCCTGAGGCACATTTCTCACCCTGGAGAGGAGGGCCAGCATTAACACAGCCAGGGAACCTCGGGAACCCCTGTACCAAAGCAGGGGCAGCCATTTGTGAGGGGTTGGGGCTAGAAGGTGTCGAGCTTGGGGAGCACTCATGTGTCGGGGGGTCAGGGAGGAAAGGACTGAGGGCAGAAGGTTTGCAGGAGAATGGATTTCTTTCTTTCTTTCTTTCTTTCTTTCTTTCTTTCTTTCTTTCTTTCTTTCATTATTTCTATTCCTCTCTCTCTCTCTCTCTCTCTTTTGTTTGCTCGGTAGGTAGACCTGTCTGCTCTCAAACTGCCCAACTTGGGCCTTCCTCTCAGTCTGGGCCTCTCAAACTGCTGCAATAACAGGCTTTCCATTTGGTCTACTTCATGGTCTTCCTGTCTGTTCTTAAACTCTGGGCCGGAGGAGAACTTCCTGCCGAGGTGTGATCTCACCCTAGTTTTTCTGGGTTTGCCTTAGTGTTGAGGTGGGGGCTTGCTGTGGTACCCAACTTGGTCTCAGCTCCAGGCTATGGCCATCTTCCCATCTCGCCTCCCCAAGTGCCGAGGAGACAGGCATGACTTGACGGCCAGACCCCCAGATGGTTTGAGAGTCACACCCTCCTTTTCCCCAAGGCAGCCCTTGGGAGGAGTGAGTGGGTCCACCCTGGGGATTGAGGCTGGCAGAGGTGTGGGTGCCTCAATGGAGACACACCCCTGTGCCAGGCGCTCCCCTGGGGCAGGCTCAACTGGTGTCTTCAGCTCCTTTCTCCACAGTCATGGGTTGTCAGAAGGGAGCAGGCCTCACGTGGTGCCCCAAGAAGGGTGTGAAGCCCAGGCATGGGGGTTCACACTTATCATCCCAGCTCTTTGGGAGGCCGAGATGTGAGGATGGCCTGAGTCCCTGGGTTTGAGACCAACCCGGGCACCTTGGTGAGATGTCGTCTCTACAAGAAACCAACAAAATGAGCCTAGCGTGGTCACGCATGCCTGTCGTTCCAGCCACTGTGAAGGCCTTGGGAAGAGGATCATCAGAACCCAGCCAGTGGAGGCTGCGGTGACTGAAAGCAGGCCCATGTGCTCTGGCCTGGGTGAAAGAGCGGGACTCTGACTCAGAATAATACCAACCACCACCACCACAACCACAGGCTGGTCTCAGGGGCTCAGGCTGGCATCCCAGCCCTTCAGAGGCCGAGACAAGTGGATGGCCTGAACCTGCGGGTATGAGACCAGCCCGGGACACTGGGCAAGATGCTGTCTTGGCCATCAAAAATAAATCCAAACATTAGCCCACTGTGGTGGCACAGGCTTGTGGTTCCAGCCGCTCAGTTGGCCATGGCGGGAGGATCACCTGAGCCTGGCAGGTGGAGTACAAGGTGGCCGTGAGCTTGCCCCTGCACTCTGGCCTGGGGGACAGAGTGGGTTTCTGACTCTAAATAATAATAATCACCACCACCACCACCACAACCAACCCTGCCACCCAGCGGGAGGAGTCACCCATAGGGATGGGAAGGGAAAAGGCAAGTTCCGGCCTGTTGTTTGCGGAAAGTTTCAAAGGTGGCCACCGGGTATATCCATCCAGTGCCTTTGGCCACGTGTCCCAGAATTTTTGCCTCCACCCTCCACGCTCATGCCCCACACAAAGACATGTGTGAGCTCCCAGAACAGACGGCCTGGAGTTAGGGTGGCCGTCTGGCACAGAGCGATCAAAGCAGTCTGAAAATGCAGTGACCAGCCTAGGTTCCGGCCTCCTGGTTTGCCACCTTTGGGCAGGGGGTGGACCCCTTCCTTTCCCAATCACTGCATCATCCTCTGCCCACGCAGACCTTTCCATGGGGATCTGTGGATACCCATCGTGATGCACATGGGAGATGTTTTTTTTAGCTGGCGTCTCCCTCAGCCTGGCTGGGGCATGGCAGTATGAACGTTGTTCCCAGGTTCTCGACCTGCAGGCCCTAGGTGGTACACCCACCTTGGCCCCTGAGTAGCTGGGAGTCCAGAGACCAACAAGCCTGGCTCTATTTTGGAGACCTCTCACTGAGACAAGGTCTTCCCACATCACCTGGGGTGGTCTCCGTCCCCTGGACTCAGGCTGCCTCCCGCCTTGGCCTCCCAGGGTGCAGGGGTGATGGCCATTAGCCATGGTGCCCAGGCTGGACTCACACAAAGTGTCGGTGGGGCCACACAAAGGAAGGCCCTGGGACAAAGGCCACCACATACTGTTTAGACAGGACTGTGGGTGCTATCATGCGTGACTTCTGTGTTTGCGTTTCTGGAGCAACTAGGTCTCGCACATGGCCCAGGCAGTTCTCAAACTCCCAGGCTCCAGAGGTCCACCACCTCAGCCTTCCAAAGTGATAGCCCGATTGTGTGCTGATTCACCATCTTTCAGGAACTCTAGGCCCAAGCCTGGGGACTCCTTCCCATATGATCTCTGTCTGTTCACGATGATGATGCCAACTCCAAACATTAATGAATGCTCTTCTTTTTTATCCTTTTTTTCTTTGAGTCAGAATCTCACTCCATTGCCTAGCCTAGAGTGTGGTGGCTTGCTCCCGGCCATCACAGCATTGCCCTGCTGGGCTCTGGCAAGCCTTTCTCTGGCTGTCTGAGGAGCCAGAATGACAGTCACGGGCCACCACACCCAGTTCATTAGGAACAAAGGGTAGAGACGAGGTCTCGCCAAGTTGCCTGGGCGCATCTCGGCCCATGGGCTGAAGTCGGCCACTGGTCTTGGCCTCCCAAAGTGCTGGGATAACATGACTGAGCCCCTGAACCTAACATCAATCATTCATCAAAACAAACCAGAGGCTTGGCGCTGCAGCCCATGCCTGGAAACCCAGCGCACTGGGAGGCCGAGGTGGGAGGATGGCTAGAGCCAAGGAGCCCAAGGTCAGCCCAAGCCACACACGGAGACTCTGTCTCCATACCCATCCAATGAGGGGATCGGGGTGGAGGTGCCTGTCATACCAGAAACTCCAGATCATGAGGCATGAGGATTGCTGGAGCCTGCAATTTTGAGAGGGACATTGAACGACGGTTGTGTCCCTGGGCCCCAGCCTGGGTCACAGAGCCTGACCCTGTCCCCAAAAACATCAGAATCATACACAGATTCTCAATTGGGCATGCTGTCTTCACAGGGCAACTGACTTTAGAGCCAGGAAAAATGGGATTGGGGGGAAGAATGGTTTCCAGGTGAGGGATGTAGCCTTGGCCTTTCTTGGCAGAAGGTACTCGTTGCCGAGTTGGAGGGTCAGCCTGCCTGCTGCACATTTCTACCTCAGAGAGGAGAGCCATCAGGATCCTGGCCTGTGAACCTCGGAAACTCCCACACTAAAGTGGGGCCAGCCATTGGGGGGATTGTGGCTGGAAGGGGATAAGCTTGGGGGACCCTTTTCTGTGGGGGTTGGGAGTAAGGACTGAGGGCAAAAGTTTTGCAGGAGAATGAATTTCTTTCTTTCTTTTCCTCTCTCTCTCTCTTTTGTTCCCTCACTAGGTAGTCCTGGCTGCTCTCAAACTGCCCAACTCATGTCTTCCTCTCAGCTTCAGCTCCCTAAACTGCTGAGATCACAGGCTTACCATTTGATCCACATCTTTGTTTTCCTTACTTCCTGGTCTTCCTTCCTTCCTTCCTCTGGGTCTGAGGTGTTCCTCCCACCAAGGCCTGCCCTCACCCCAGGTTTTCTGGGTTTTGCTTGGGTTCGAGGTGGGGGCTTGCTATGGTGTCCAGCCTGGTCTCAGCTCCTGGGTTCTGGCCATCTTTCTGTCTCAGCCTCCCTGAGTGCTGAGGAGACAGATGTGAGTAGCCCCACTGGCCCCCCCAATGATTTGAGAGTCACACACTCTGTCCCTGAGGCAGACCCTGGGAGAGTGAGTGGGTTCACCCTGGAGAATGAGGCCAGTGGAGGGGTGAGCCCCCTGGTGAAGTCATGCCCCTGTGCCAGGCAATCTCTCTTGGCAAGCTTGGTGAGTGAGTCCAACTGCCCACTCCTGGGTCTCAGTTCTTCTCAAAGGAGTGGGCCTCGTGGTGGGGCCCTGAGAATGGTGTGGAGGGCGGAGGTGGGGGCTCACACCTGTCACCTCAGCACTTTCAGAGGCCAAGGCGAGAGGATGGCCTGAGTCCCAGGTATGAGACCAGCTCAGAGACCTTGGTGAGACCTCGTCTCTAACAGAAACCAGCAAAATGAGCTGAGCGTGGTGGTGCAAGCCTATCATGCGGGCCACTCAGGAGGCTGTGGTGGGAGGATTGCCAGAGCCCAGCTGGTAGAGGCTGCAGTGGCCGAGAATGAGTCTCTGCACTCTGGCCTTGATGACACAACATGTCTCCGACTCAGTATAATAATAGCAACCAACACCATCACAACAATAGGCCTTGCTCAGGGGTTCATCCTCGCAACCCAGCCCTTCAGATGCACAGGTGAGTGGACACCCTGAGCCTACGAGTTCAGAGCCAACCTGGGATACTGGGCAAGACCACATCTTGGCCATCAAAAATAAATCCAAAGATTAGCAGGGCATGGTGGTGCAGGTTGTGGTTCCAGTCACTTGGGGGGCCGAGGAAGGAGGATTGCCTGAGCCTGGCAGGAGGAGTTTGTGGTATACGTAAGCATGCCCTTGCACTCCAGCTTGGGCAACAGAGAGGGATTCTGACTCCAAATAATCATAATCACCACTACCACCACTTGCAGCAGCCCTACCATCCAGCCCAAGAAGTCACCCTCAGGGATGGGAGAGGAAAAGCCACTTTCCAGCCTGTCAGTCATGGGAGGTTTCAAATGTGGCCACCGGGCATGTCAGTCCCATGCCTTTGGCCACGTGCCCCCTCAGGCCTGCCTCCACCCTCCACACTCATGCCCCACAGTAAAGAAACGTGTGAGCTCATGGAACAGACAGCCCCTAGCTAGGATGTGTGTGGTGCACAGAGCAATCAAAGCGGTCAGGCCACACCAGCCCAGGTTCCTGTAACTCATTCTGCCACCTTTGGGCAGGGGGAGGTACCCATCCTCTCCCTATCACACCATCATCCCCTGCCCAAGGGGACCTTTCCCTGGGGAGCTGTGGACACCCATCGTGATTTACATGGAAGGTCTCTTTTTTGGTGCTAGAGTCTCCGTCTGATGAGCTGGGGTGCAGTGGCACAATCATGGCTCCCAGGGCCTGGACCTGCAGGGCTCAGGTGGACCTCACTCTTCTGCCCTCGAGCAGCTGCAACTCCAGGGGCCACCATGCCTGACTTGATTTAGGGGACCTCTCACCGAGATGAGATCTGGCCACATCACCATGGCTAGTCTCCAAACCCTGGGCTCAGGCAGCCTCCCACTTCAGACTCCCAGGGTGTGGGGCTGACGGCCATGGGCCACAGTGCTCAGCATGGTCTCGCATGTTCTGTCAGTGGGGGTGATGCAATGGAATGCCTCAGGATGAAGGCCACCAAATCCTTTGAAACCAGGACCACGGGCACCATCACTCCAGTGTTTGCATTTCAGGGAGAGGCGAGGTCTCACTACATGGCCCAGGCTGGTCTCAAACTCCCAGGCTGCAGTGGTCCCCTGCCTCAGACTTCCATAGCCACAGCCCGATTGTCTGCCAATTCACCATCTTTTGGGAACTCTAGGCCCAAGGCTGAGGCCTTGCTCCCACTTGATATCTCTCTTTTCATAATGATCCCAATTCCATACACAAATGGATGCTCTTCTTTTTTTTCTTATTTCTTTGAGTTGAGGTCTCACCTGTCATGCAGGCTGGAGGGAGTGGCTCACTCCTGGCCAACATAGCCTTGGACTGCCAGGTTCCAGCGAGCTTTCCCCGGCCTTCCGAGGAGGCAGAACAAGAGGCACATGCCACCAAGTCTGGCTCACTTGTCTGGAGGGTAGAGATGAGGTCTCACCAGGTTACCTGGGTGGGTTATGGCCAGTGGGCTCAGGCCAGCCTCTGGCCTCTGACTCCGAAAGTGCTGGAATGATGATGTTGAGCCCCAGAGCCCGGCCTCGATCTTTTGTCGAAAATGAACTAGAAGGCCTGGTGCAGTGGCTCATGCCTGGAATCTCAGAAACCATGGAGGCTGTGGTGGGAGGACGGCTGGAGCTCAGGAGACCAAGGCCATCCTGGGCCACACAGGGAGAATCAGTCTCCACATCCAGTCAAACAGGGGTTCTGGGGTCGAGGTGCCCGTCATCCTGGCCACATCAGAATCTGAGGTGAGAGTTTTGCCAGAGCCTGCCATATAGAGGCTGGTGGTGAATGACGATTGTGTCCCTGGACCCCAGCCTGGGCCACAGAGCTAGACCCTGTTGCCAAAGACATCAGAATCGTACACATATTCTAAACTGCGTGTGGTGTGATCATAGTGTGACTGACTTTTGAGCCAGGAAAAATGGAAATTTGGGGGAAGAAATTTCCCCAGGTGAGTGATGTGTCCCTGGACTTTCTTGGCAGAAAGTCCTCATTGCCGAGTTGGAGGGTCAGCTTGCCTGGTTCATGTTTCTCACCTCACAGAGGAGAGCTGGCAGGAACCCGGCCAGGTAGCCTTGGGAACTCCTGCACCAAAGCATGGGCAGCCATTTAGGGGAACTTGGACTGGAGAGTGACGAACTTGGGGGATCCTCACATGTGGAGGGTGGGGGAGAAAGACTGAGGGCAGAAGTTTTGGAGGAGAATGGGTTTCTTTCTTTCTTTACTTCTTTCTTTCTTTTCTGTCCTCACTAGGTGGCCCACGCTGCTCTCAAACCATCCAACTCGGGCCATCCTCTTGCTGCAATCACAGGCTTTCCATTTGGTTCACATCCTGGTCTTCCTGCCTCGTCTTGAACTCTGGGCCAGAGGCTATCCTTCTGCTGAGGCCTGCCCTCACCCAAGCTTTTCTAGGTTTTGCTTGGGGTCGAGGTGGGGTCTTGCAATGCTGTCCAACCTTGTCTCGAGATCCCGGGCTCTGGCCATGTTACCATCTCAGCCTACCTGAGTGCCGAGCAGACAGGCGTGAGTCACCTGGCCGTCCCTGCACACCCAAAGGTTTGAGAGTCATGCCTTCCTTTTCCCCGATGCGGTCCCTCAGAGTAGCATTCAGGTTGACACTTGGGAATGAGGTGGGCAGAGGTGACCCTGCACCAGAAGCTCCCCCCAGGGAGGGCTTGGGGAGTGACTTTGGCTGCACTCTCTGGGGTCGCGGGTCTTCTGAAGGAAGCAGGCCTCGAGATGGGGCCCTGAGAGGGGTGTGGAGGCCAAGTGCGGGGACTCACACCTTTCATACTGGTGTTCTGGGAGGCTGAGGTGAGAGGATGGACTGAGTCCCCGGGTTCGAGACCAGGCCAGGCACCTTGGCGAGACTACCTCACCAAGAATCAACAAAAATGAGTCAAGAGTGCTGTTTCGCACTTGATGTTCCAGCTACTCAGGAGCCTGCAGTGGGAGGATCAACAGAGACCAGCTGGTGGAGGCTGCAATGGCTGAGAGAGGGCCTCTGCGCTCCAACCTGGGCAACAGAGCATCTCTCCAACTCAGAATAATAATACCAGCCAACACCACCACCAAAAACACAGGCCAGGGTCAGGGGCTCAGCCTGGCATCCTGGCTTTTCGGAGGCCCAGGTGAGTGAATGGCCTGAGACTGCGGGTTTGACACCAAACTGGGCCATGGGGCGAGACCTCGTCTCAGTCATCCAAAATAAATCCAAAGATTAGCCAGGCATGGTGGAGCAGGACCGTGGTTAAAGCCACTTGGGGGCCCGATGCAGGAGGATCACCTGAGCCTGGTTGTGGGAGTCTGCGGTGGCTGTGAACATGCCCCTGCGCTCCGGCCATGGTGACAGTGCAGGATTCTGACTCCAAATAATAATAATCACCACCACCACCACCACCCCCCTGACACCCAGCGGTAGGAATTACCCTCAGGTATGGGAGAGGAAAAGGCACTTTCCAGCCTATTGTTGGCGGGAGGTTTCAAAAGTGGCCACTGGACATGTCCACCGCATACCTTGGTCACACGCCCCAGAAGCCCATCCTCCACCCTCCACACTCATGTTTCATGGCAAAGATGTGTTTGAGCTCACGGAACAGATGGCTCTAAGCTAGGGCAGTGGGAGGGCCCCTTCCTCTCCCAATCAACCCATTGTCACCCACCCACTTGGACCATTCCCTGGGGAGCCGTGGATGCCAGTCGTGACACACATGGAAGGCATCTTTTTTGTCACCAGAGTTTCTGTCAGCGGGTCTGCGGTGCGGTGGCACGATCATGGTTCCTGGGTCCTCGACCTGTGGGGCTCAGGTGGTCCTCCTGCCTCGGCCCCCGAGCAGCCGGTACTCCGGGGGCCACCACCTATGACTCAGTTTTGGGGACCTCTTGCCGAGACAAGTTCTGGCCAGGTTTCCTGGGCTGGTCTCCAACCTGGGCTTTCAGACAGCCTCCGGCCTTGGCACCCCAGGGTGCAGGTCTGACTGCCATGAACCACAGTGCCCATGCTGGACTTGCAAGTGTTTTTGGCAGGGGCAATGCAAAGGCACACACTGGGACACAGTCTACCACATCCCATGTAGCCGGACCCCAGGTGTCACCATGCGTGATGCCAGTGTTTGCATTTCAGGGAGTGATGCGGTCTCACTACATTACTCAGGCTGGTCTCGAACTCCCGGGCTCCAGTGTCCCCCTGCCTCAGCCTCCCAAAGCCACAGCCTGATTGTCTGCTGATCCACCATCTTTCTGGAACTCGGCCTAAGACTGGGGCATCCATTCCAAATGATCTCTGTCCATGATGATCCCAACTCCATACACAAATGGATGCTCTTCTTTTTTTCCCTTATTTCCTTTTTTTCTTTGAGTTGGAGTCTCACTCTGTCACCCAGGGTGGAGGGCAGTGGCTCTCTCTCAGTCACTGCAGCCTCGGCCAGCCAGACTCTGGTGAGCCTTTCCTCAGCCTTCAGAGGAGCCAGAATGACAGGCACGTGCCACCATATCCAGTTCACTACTGATTGAAGGTTGAGGAGAGGTCTCACGGAGGTGCCTGGGCGGGACTTGGCCTATGACTCTGGCTGGCCACAGGAATCAAGCAATCAAAGCGCTGGGATCATGAGGCTGATCTCCCAACCAAGCCTCAAAACTTCATCAAAAACACAGGCCTGATGTTGGGGCCCATGCCTGGAATCCCAGTGCTCTGGGATGCTTAGGCGGGAGGATGGCTGCAGTCCAGGAGCCCAAGGTTAGCGTGGGCCATACCGAGCCCCTCAGGGAGACCCCATCTCCACACAAATCCAAACAGGGATTCTTGGGTCGAGGTGCCCATCATCCTGGCCACACCAGAGGCTGAGGCACGAGGATCACTGGAGCCCACAATTTCCGGGCTGGTGGGGAACATTGGTTGTGTCCCCAGGACCCTTCTGGGACCACAGAGAAAGACCCTGTCTCCTAAAACTTCAGAATCGTACACAGATTCTCAACTATGCGTGGTGTATTCACAGGGCGACTGGATTTAGAGCTCGGAAAAATGGGATTGGGAGAGCCGGAGGAACCAGGGCAGGGAGCCTTGTGAACTCCCACACCAAAGGGGAGCAGCCATTGGTGGGGGTTGGGGCTGGAGTGTGCTGAGCTTGGGGGACCCTTGTATGTGGGGGAGCGGGGGGAAGGACTGGGGGAAGAAGGTTTCTTTCTTTCTTTCTTTCTTT
>NW_007249637.1:12644-13528 GCF_000164805.1 Carlito syrichta
AGATCACAGGAGCCTAGCCAGTGGAGGCTGCAGTGGCCAAGAGTGGGCCTCTGTGCTCCAGCCTGGGTGACAGAGAGTGACGCCAAATCAGAAAATAATAACAGCCACCACCACAGGCTGGGCTCAGGGGCTCAACCTGGCATCCCGTTCCTTCAGAGGTCGAGGCGAGTGGATGGACTGAGCCTGTAGGTTTGAGACCAGCCTGGGACACTAGGCAGGAGGATTACGTAAGCCCTGCAGGTAGAGTCTGTGGTGGGCGTGTGCATGCCCCTGCACTCAGGCCTGGGTGACAGAGTGAGATTCTGACTCCAAATAATAATAATCACCACCACCACCACCACCACACCTATCACCAAGCACGAGGAGTCAGTAACAGGAATGGGAGAGGGAATTCACTTTACCCTCTGTCATTCACAGGAGGTTTCAATGGTGGCCTGTCGGAGTACCAGCTCCAACCGAGGGGGGCTTAGGACTGCACCAGAGAATCTGGACGAAGAGAAGAGACCACTCAGAGGCAGTTCTTCTGGGAACAGTCTGATCAGGACTGAAGCCAAATTTTATTCGGACTCCTTCCAACTTATATACCATTTTCTATACCCTCCAGCAGTGTGATAATCACTTGCTTGGGGCGTACAAATTCCATGCATATCGCGCTTTACAAACTATGCATCACAAGACCATCACGAGACTTGCAAGTTCCAAGCAAACAATTCGAATTCCATGATGCCTGCCATGCTTCACAAAACCCACATTAAGGTCACAGGTGCACAATTTCAATACAGATCGTTCAAAGTGTTTTCCATAATGTTCAATGAATCATTCATATTATACTCTTTGTTCTAAACCCTGATTAATACAAAAAACTTTCTAAGTTAACTCTAGGT
>NW_007249638.1:0-1854 GCF_000164805.1 Carlito syrichta
GCATACCTCACAGTGAATATTTGTATACCTAACCTTGAAATGTACCCCAAAATTTTAAAATAAAAAAAATTTTAAAGTTAAAAAAGAACTTTTGTAAAACTCCTATTTGTACAAATTGTGAAGTTCTCCAGCGTTCACTTGGCATGAAGGAATTATTAGTATTTCCATGTCAGTGGTCTCTACTTCTTGCCATTAGCCCACAAAAATCATAAGTATACATCTTGGCAATGTAGTGATCATAAACCAAAATGCAACACAGACAAGAAATGCTGTGGCCATCCTTCATAAGTAACTTGTTCCTAACAGACTTACACAATTTTATCAAAAAGAAAACATAATATCTTAACATCTATTTAAAGACCTTGAACACTTAGGGACCCCAGAGACTAGCTCTGTAGCATCCTTTGATACAGTTCTCTCCTACAAAATATAAGATGAATTTGCCTATATGATGACATTTGAAATACTCAGGAATGCACTTGTATGACTCCTGCTGGTTGGAACAAGAGATGGCATGAGGAAAGTCAGCAAATTGGAAGGTGAACCATTAAAATCTCAAAGGTCATAGATTGGGTGCCACGGTAACCTGTTGCCCTTGCCACTGATGAAGCACAGAGTGAAAGCTTCAGGGAGCTCTGTGCTTCTGCTTAGAGGACTATAGTGACTGAGTTGGAGTTTTTACTGCAACCTGATTATGGACATTGCCATGTTAACTGTAGGCTGTTCCAACTGGGAAAGCTCAGGAACCAGAGTGCCTGCACCACTGCTGAGGAAGGTTCCTGATTTCCTCACATCCTTTGCTTCCTTACAACAAACTCGATTCCCTGAGGTAACTTGTGCAAATCATTTCCTCACCACCTGAAAGAGCTTAATGAAGACTTAGACAAAGTAGGAGATTCTTTGCTGTCATCCCTTGGGTGAAGTCTGCTCCCTAATCCAGGACCAAGACCTACATTACATCAGAAAGCCCTTTGTGAGCCATGGTAGGTTAAACAGAGCCTTGGTGTACAGAGCAGACAGTAAAATCCACTGTCTCAACATAGACGTCAAAACAAAATGAAAAACCAGGTGGGCTGCTACAGGAGCACAGTTATGATTCATTCTGTTTCAGCCCATCCTTAATTTAACAATAACACCAAAAAGGGATTCAGAGAGGTTAAGAGATCTCCTCAAGGTCTCATTCATTTACTGACCAAATAATGATCAGTGGCAACCAAAGGTTGGATACTGCGCTAAGTGTAATATATACAGCAGACAATCATGGGCAACCCAAGCTCTTGGGGAACTCCAGGTTTAAAGGGGAGATACAGGTGAGCAAACAGATGGTTATGATGCAGTGAGATCAGAGTCATCAAAGAGAAATATGGACACCATGCAGGCACACAAGAAGGTCACCTGACCTAGGCTGTCACTGTCATGGGAAGCATCCTGAGGGAGCAGATGGCAAAGCAAGCAATGAATCCAGGCACTCCATTCTTGGGAATGGAAGAATAGCAAGGAATCCCAGGATAGAGCTCTGTCTCTACATCTGTGTTCTTTCAGGGGCATTCACTGGAAGAAAGAAAATATTCTCAGACATGCAGAGTGTTTCCTAGATCTCCCTTCATAAGAATCTATAACTATTTTCTTTCATGTAAATTCAAATTCCCTGCCAACTTTTAATTCCAGGATCATCCCACCCATCTTATCATTCCCCACTGCTCTCAGCACACCCCTTCCATTCAAACAAATCACAGGTATTAATGCAAGGCCACCTGGTGGTGATCTCTAATACTCAATGGCAGATGACTGAATCCATTCTGTGGAATATGATGGGACTCTAGAAGAGCTTTGCTACTCACAGTGTGATCTCTG
>NW_007249638.1:2019-3621 GCF_000164805.1 Carlito syrichta
CACAGGTGCACATCACCACACCCAGCTATTTTTTTAAAATTTACTGTAGAGATTAAGTCTCACCCTGTTGCTCAGACTGGTCTTGAACCCCTTGGCTCAGGTGATCCCCGCACCTCTGCCTCCCAAAGCATAAAATAATTTTTAAAATCAGTAACTGAATAGAAACACATTTCTAACACAAAACCGTGTAAACATATTCTCAAATTTTTAATTTGTTAAAGTATAAGTGCTAAATACACATTAATAGATAAAATTAATAAAGTATTATTCTAAAACATACAAGGTAGGCCCCCAAATTGGAATTTACTTATTAAAAAGTATATTCTTACATATTTAAACTTCAGTCATCTTCAAAGTATTCTTCATTTGATGCAATGCACCTATCAAGATGCTTTTCCCACTGCTTCCAACAGTTTAATTCATCACAATTTTGATGCTTTTTAGTATTTTTACTGCTTTTTGTTTCACTCCTTCTACATTGGAAAACTTTTCTCTTTGAGGACTTTTCTCCATTTAGAGAAACAAAATAAAAAGTTGTTCAGAGCAAGATCAGGTGAATAGGAAGGGTGGGGCATGGGGATTATACTGTTTTTGTTCAAAAACTGCTGATCACTCAGCACAGTGTAGGCAGGGTGTGTTGTCATGGTGGCAGAATCAGTTAACCTGTTTTCCACAACTCTGGACAATTCTTCCACAATGCAGCATCTCACAACAATGCTAGTTGACACACTGATTCTGATGGGTTCCTAGAACACTTACCTAGCTGGGGAATCCTGTCCTATGAGGGACCTGTCCTCCAAAAGATAATTCCTATTTTTTTGAGGAGGTCCTCCCTCATATTACATGAGATACAACTGATAATTAATCATGAAAAATCTAAATATATAATTTTCTCATTTTTAAAAAATAAAATAAATAAATGTTAAAGTAAAACATTAAAGGCAGGGTGTGCATTAATATCATAATTAGGAGCATTTTTTTGCAGATTTTTCTATCTGCTGAAATGGCTCTTGTGTGTTCTCATCAGGAAATATGAGAAAGAGAATTCTTCATCTTCAAATAATTGCATTATTTTTTCTCCTGTTTTTGGGGAACTTTTAAACAACATTCAGGAACTGAAATAATATTTATATATATTCGTGCACACTCTTTTGCAGAGAGCGTTGTGTTTCTTTGTCCGAAAGGAAATTTTTCTGGTTCAATTTTGTCTTTTCTGTAGTTTTATTTTGGATCTCTAGATCCTTTAAGCAGAGTTACCTGTTTCAATTTCAAAACTTTCAGATGTATATAGCTCTTGTGCAGAAAGCCTTTGAACCAGATTAGAATGATTACTGTAAATGAAACTTTACTGTATCAATTGTCATTTTCTTCCTCTTCTTGAGGAATCTGGAGTTTTAATTTTTAATACAAAATTTGAGTACAGTAGAGAACTTTTTATGTATGCAATCAATATACAAATAATTTTCAGATTTCAGATTTATTTGATTCTAAAATAATGGTGTCACATCAATAAAAATACCTGACTTTTTAGTAGTACATATCAGAACCCAAAATACCAAAATGACTAGAGTAGTTGGTAATGACTGTAATAATTATCAACAT
>NW_007249638.1:4857-8778 GCF_000164805.1 Carlito syrichta
AGCAGTTCTTTCTTTTCTTTTCTTTTTTTTTTTTTGAGTTGGAGTTCACTCTGTCGCCCAGACCGGAGTGCAGTGGCCGCTCCCGGCCACCGCAGCCTCGACCTGCTGGGCTCCGGCGATCCTTCCGCCTCAGCCTTCCTAGTAGCCGGGATTACAGGCATGCACTACCATGCCCGGCTGATTTTTTGATTTATTGTAGAGGTGAGGGCTCACCAAGTTGCCCAGGTGGGTCTCAAACCCTCAGGCTCAGGCACTCCACTCATCTCGGCCTCCCAAAATGCGGGATTACAGGCTGAGCCACTAAGCCCGGCCTAAATATTTTCTAATGGTTATGCTGAGGCAAAAAGACTAAACCCTTTCACAAACTTCATTGATTCCTGTTTTAACAACCTTCAACAAGACTAGTACATGCAGAAACAAAACTTATGTTAAGTGTTTAACATAAGAAATGTCCACACCAAAAGCTTACATTTGTGTTTCTTTCATGTATTCTTGTGATTATTTTCGAATTTTTATTGATTCTAATGGTTTTCCAGAAATAAAACCTAACTTATCACATTTTACCTGCAGAAACTAGAAGTCTAATTTATAACATAATGGTATGACTTGCAGCCTTTTCCCTGAACTAATTAAGCCTCAAGTTGAAGGTCTTGTGAAGGTCATCTGTGTAATGAGGTGCTGATACAAATCTCTACTTTCTCTTGATAAAGTTGTAGTGAAAACCTGCCAAGTGACTGGGGAAAGTCTTTGTGTATTCTTGATTTCTTTTCTTCTAGGTTCTTCTGGTTATCTTCTTCCTGTGTCCCATGTGGGGTTGTTTAGAGGCAGACTAGCTAAGGGCGTCCAGTTAGCTCCCACATCGACTGGTTATGAATCTCAGATCTGCCACTTACAATCTGTTTGACTTTGGGCAAGTTTGTGAACTCTTTTAGCCTCAGTTTACTCATCTAGGCAGTAAGGAGACTCACAACAGAAGCCCACTCTGGATTAGTGAGGTAATTACATGAGCCACATATCTAGACTACTTAAAACAGTACCAGGTGCATTTTAATTACAATGGAAGTGTTTGCTATTATTATCATTATTATAGTATCAGGAAATATTGACTGTGCCCTTCTAGTTCCTTCCCTTTCTTCCCAGTATGAACTGGAAAAAAGCAAAATTCCTTATGTATATGTTTAGAAGAAACAAGGTGTGACTGAATGGATATCAGTGTTAGCATCACAAAGACCTAGGCTCAAATCTCATTTGTTGTTACCGTTTGTTCTAGTGTGAAGCCTTGTTCAGACAGACTGTTTCCCTTTATGCCTTGTCTCTCCCTGCCCCCTCCCTTGGGGAGTGGCCTCTGACCAATGTTGTCTCCTAAGGGTATGCATATTACCAGCAATGAGTTATGGAATGCAGGTGACCAATCATAACTGAAAACAATGAAGTCATCACTCAGTCAATATAATTGTACTCACCATATAGGGATTTGAATAATTAGCTTGATTGCTTTGATTAAAAAACTGCTTGCCATAGTGCCTCAAGGTGTGGATTCTTCACCCACCTGCCACTCTCAGTGCCTCCTGTAAGTTTTTGTTTTGTTTTTTTTTTAGTCAGAGTCACACTCTGTCACCCAGGCTGGAGTGCAGTGGCACGTTCACAACCACCGCAGCCTTGACCTGCTGAGTTCAGGAAATCCTTCCACCTCAACTTTTCAAGTAGCCAGAACTACAGGTGCATGCTACCATGCCTGGCTTTTTTTTTGTTTTGTTTGTTTTTGTTTTTAACTTATTGTAGAGACCAGATCTCACCAAGTTACCCAGACTGGTCTCAAACCCAGGGCTCAGGCAATCCTCTCACCTCAGCCTCCCAAAATTCTGGGATTACAGGCTGAACCACTGTACCTGGCCATCTCCTGTAGGTTTTAATAAACTGATGTCTTTTCCTGCTAGGACTCAGGGTGACTTCTTTGGAACAGATAAACATTATGCAGAAGCCCTCTCAGATTTGGGGTTACTGTGTTACAACAGGGATATGTTACTTGCACTTCCTCACTTTCAGTTTTTGTATTTTTAGGGGTCAATAATACCTACCTAAGAAGGACTTTTGTTATAATAAAATAAGTTAACATACTTCAAGCATCTCACAATTTCCTGGCTTGCTGATCAAAGTGGTCAATAAATGTCTGTTTCTTTTTTCCTTTCTGTCATTACTTACACATTTCATGAGTTGTGTTTGTGTTTTTTTGCTTCCATGAATAAACTTATGCTATGCTCCAGTTTCTTTTTGCACTTCAAATGTGATCATCCTTTATTCAAGTTCTTTAAATCCCTAAGCCTTGCTGTTTTCAGGGCAGGCACATATAGCAACTCAACTGGGGCATTAGCTAGTCTAGGAATTATATCCTCCAGTATAACCCCTTAATCCATCAGAGAGAGAGAGAGAGAGAGAGAGAGGAGAGAGACTGTGTGTGTGTGTTTCATCTACCATGCATTCTACCAAAATTTATTTGGGTTTCTCCATTAACCTGAAACTGTGCTGGGTTCTAGTAATAAAGAAATGAGTCAGGTGTGGTTTCTGCCCTGGCAGAGCTCATGTATTCCAGTGTGGAGACAGACACATAAATGGGTGCTTAAAAGCAATGCAGTGGGTGTGAAAGGAAACATTAGGGAGGGGCAGCTAATTCATCTGTTGGAGCAGTTTGTCAAATATTTAGAAGAAGCTGTTATTTGTGAGTCTGACAGAATAAGCCAAGAGCTAGCCTGGAGGGAAAGGAGACAAAGAACAGGCCTGGGTGGATATTTTTGGCACAGGGGTCACATAAGCAAAGTACTGAGGAAAGAAGCAGCCTAGAGGGAGTGGGGTAGCCAGGGGCAGGAGATGAAATAGATACCTGGGAGCTACAAACAGAATGGTATGGGTCTATCTGAATTGTACATTGCTCTGTAGGTTACATAGAGAATAGATTCAGGAAGGCAAGAGTGCAAATCAGGAGACAAGTCAGAAGTCTAGAGCAATAGGTGAGTCAATAGATGGTGAGGGCCTGACTGAGAACAGCAGGGGGAAGGAGAAGGAAGAGGGGACAGGCCAGAGCACAGAGATACAGCAAAATATGCAGTAGAAGTCCCCCTACTTAACACATCCGTGCTATTAGCTTCAGGCATCTCAATTACTTGAGCCCATCACAGCCTCATAGAAGGTAATCGAAAAGAAATATTCCAAGCCTTACTTATTACTATTATTCTAGGTACCTACTTTACTTCAAGAGTCAGAATATTTTGAGACATTTTTCACTATCTATGATGGGGTTTATGGCTCAACATTCTTTATGGCTACAGGCTTTCACGATTCCACGTTATCATTGGCTCAACTTTCTTAGCCGTCTGCCTTTTGCGACAGTTAAAATTCCACTTTACATCTAGCCACCATTTCGGGTTTGAAGCAGTCACAGAGATGAAGAATGAGATTTTAGTAATAATTGGGTTGTTGAATGAAGGGAATGAAGGAGACAAAGATGAGGGTTTTTTTTCTGGCTTGTGTACCCAGGTCAGTGGTGGGGAAAGCTGGTTTTCTTTTGAGTTGGAGTCTCACTCTGTCACCCAGACTGGAGTGCAATGGCCACTCCCGGCCACTGCAGCCTCGACCTGCTGGGCTCCGGCAATCCTTCTGCCCCACCTTTCGAGTAGCCGAAATTACAGGCATGCGCTACCACACCCGGCTGATTTTTAGATTTATTGTAGAGATGAGGTCTCACTGCCCAGGCAAGTCTCGAACCCGTGGGCTCAGGCAATCCACTCACCTCAGCCTCCCAAAGTGCTGGGATTACAGGTTGAGCCACCAAGCCAGGCTATTTATTATCTTGATTCATCTATTCTTCCTTTCTTCCAATTTTTTTGGATCTTCCCATCCCCTTCCCTGGGGCTTAGCCTCCATGAA